>NW_020799127.1:5614203-5624407 GCF_003259725.1 Athene cunicularia | reverse complement strand
CCCGTTTTACACATATTCCCTTGCTGTCACAGCTTGCTCAAGGCAGCTCGCTGTGACTGAGTTTATTTTCCACCCTAATTAGAAGCACTTCCTGCCTCTCTCATTAACTCACAGCCACTTCTGATTGCAAGATTACTGGGGAGCTAGCGAAGTCAGCTCCCCGCGCTCCCCACCCAGCCAACGCGCGGGAGAAGCTGGACTTTTTCCCTTCTGCTGGGTTTGCCCCATCGTGTGAGAAGCCGTGGTGGGTCAGCGCCATCTGAGAGGCAAAGGGTCTGTCTGACTGCTGGGATGTATTTCCCAACCCAAAAGGAAGCATTTAAAAAAATAAGGCAGCTGCAAACCCTCCCTCTTGCCAAACTGAACGACTGCGCTTGGCAGAGAGGAGCGCAGGTTCGAGGCTGGCGACAACTGCAAGGGGGTTAAAAAATAAGGCCAAGGCAGGTTTCATCGGAGTGGTGAAGGCAACAAGGAGAGGGTAAAGTGTCACCGGAGCCAGTCAGCTTTGCCACGCTGCTCCGACCTGCCAGCAGCTCCCACAGCACCCGGCTGTGGGGGGACAGAGTACGGGCAGGGGCTGAGGCTCAAAGCGTGCGGGTGTTGCTCACGTCCTGATAGATGTCTGTGCCCTGCCAGGCAGGAACGCTCTGTCCATTCTGCCATTTGCACAACGTTTCTCTAAACACAGTGTTGGTCAAAGGATTTATAAACTTACTGGAATTTCCTAAACAAAATGAAGGTTGTTTAAATAAAACAGAAGCCACCACCCAAAAAAAAAATAAAAAGAGGCCTGTGTTATCCGCTGAGCTGTTTCCCTGCAAGGCACCAGCCGGATGGTCCTCATGGATGGTTCTCATGGATGGTTCATGCCTTGAACCCACAACTTGCTCCATTTATCTCAGTGGTTCATTGGGTCCACGTTACATTTTCCCTTTAGCTCACCTTCAGAGAGTTCGACCCAGTGCATCTGCTCCACCGCATTGCGAGGGGCTACGTTCACAAAGCCCATCAGCAACACTGCAGCTTCCCTTTCTGCAATTGCCTTGGTCCCAAAGAACAAAAAAAGCACTTTAAAGGTGACGTGCATGGTATTGTCTTGGAATGCAGCCGCTGTGAGGCTCACTCTCCGATGGAGGTTGCTCCTGGGACCCCTCAGAGTCACAGAAAACAAGTCTCTCCCAAAGGCAGCAACACCGAGTTCCTTTAAAAATTGAAGCGAGCTGATTCATGCCTGCTGGGACTGAACATACTCTCCCCAGAAAATAAGTGGGCTCGTTATCTTCCCTCCTCCAGCAGCAATGGCTCTGGGAACAGGAGAACGTGCAACCCACAGGGATGAACAGACCCGGGGTGGGGCAGGAAGCAGCGTGTGGCTTCGGCACAGCCTCTGCAGCGACGGGCAGAGTTCAGCGAGTGACCTTTTTACTTCAAGTGGTACCACAGAGGGGTCACCTCTGTGCAGCACCTCTCCCCTTGCACATCCGTTCATAAGAGCAGGGTGTGCTGGGGAGGTCGAGGCAGCCCCTTCCTCCAGTCCCTGTCTGCTGCTGCCTGCTTACCTGACGGAGAGAGTGAAATCTCCTGGGTTGCTCTTACTGGGACGAGCCAGAAAGCTGCCATGGACACCCCTGGTCAGGAGCAGCTTCTCCGCCTCAATTCCGCTGATGTTGGGATGAAACCACCTGCAAAGTGCAAATGTGACATGTGAAAACAGCCGTTAGCCTGAGCCTGCCCTGCCTCCCTTCCCCGCTGCCCCAGGGGCAGATGCTACCGTCCTGCCTGAGGCAGGCACAGAGCCCCAGGCAGCAGCTCACCCACCTTCCTCCCCACCACGTCGCAGAAAACCCAGATGTCACCGTGGAGAACATCTTCTCAGGCACGCATCAAGGGCTCTTTCCCAAAGGACTTTGTCCTCCTCTCCCTCAGATCGGGCAAAAACAAGAGCCCTGCACACTTTCTGCAGCACAGACAGGAGATTCCCTCTCTGGAGGAAACCACTGGCTGAGAAAATAGTTTTGACTTTTCTGGCTCCAGGTCTGATCCTGGCCGGCTCCTTCCCACCCAGCACCTACTGGGCTCACACCCTCTGAGCTGTCACGTTGCTGGCAAATGGACCGGGCCCAAGACAGGACCTGCATCCCTGAGGACACTTAAGGCATTTCTTTAAGGGTTTCCAGGCATGCTTCAGGACAGAAAAAAAAAACAGAAAAAGCTCCAATATCAAGGGCACTAAACTTCTTGTTCTCCCCAGCAAGAACCAAAGGCCTCCAGTCTCTCCCAGTTGAAGTCTGTTACGAAGAGGGGATGCTCAGAGCTGGAGAGAAGAAAGGCTTTCCTTTGAGATGTCTGGGAAGGAAAGGCACCTTCTGGGCTGCAACACACCGCAGCAGCGATGACACGAGAGGATTTCTTAAGCACTGATGCCACCACAACAGCAAGTGCACGCTCCAGGATCTCCCTCTTTGCCCAACCCACAGAAGAGAAGTCGTCTGCTCCAACCCCAGCTACGGCAGCTTTGACTCTTCAACGCAAGGTGAACCAGCTGCCTCTTGACTCTAGTTAGTCACGGCTCAAGCTGTGGTGCCGCAGCCACCTTTCCCGAGAGCACAGAGGAAAATGACCCCAACCACACAACTGCTGTGTCAAAAGGAAAGTTCTCTGCACGGGACCAGTGCACAGCCCGGGAAGCAGCAGCAAAGGCCACGCTGCTGGAAAGCGGCAGTGCAGTGGGTGTACGTGTGTATCGGGACATAGTAGGGAAGGGAGAGACAGTTCACCCTAAGGGGAAAAATGTTTCATCATATTATATGCTACTTTAACACAATCTTTGTACTTTAAGTGTCATCAAGCCATCTACTGACCTCATTTCTGATGCTATCAGTCTTGATCAAGTTTTCTTGATGGAATCGCAAGAGCTGGTGTTTCCCCAGGCTTTAATGCGTACTAAATATGCATACTAGATAATGATTTCCCATGTGGCACTAGTTTTACGGCTCCATTTTTCAGAAGCCACTGAAAATCCACTTTCTAAATGCCAGGCTCTTTTGAGTAATCTCACCAGTCACACAAAGAGCACCCCAAACTGAGAGTCACTTGGGTCTGAAAGCACTGCTCGGCGTTAGCTCATGCTTCAGCAGACATTTCGGCATGGGCCAGCTGTAACGAGCAAAGGGGAGAAGATGAGCCACGGCTAACGCCGTATGATAAGAAAGCCAGATTGTTGAGTATTTCTGGGCAGCACCAACTGCGAGGGAACAGGCTGCACACTCCCTTTAGAGCAAGGACGATGCTGCGAGAGTTCCTGCACAGGCGCACAGGTCTGCAGCATCCCCTCTGAACCAAACCGCTCAAGACTGCAACACTGAGTTTTCCAAGCAAAGCAAAACGTGGGTTCTCAAGAGGAGCATGTCTGGAAACATTTAGTAAGCTCGTTTCTTGCATCCAGCTGTCTTTGGATCAGGTTCGCTAACACACTGTCCCCCCAAAGGGATTGCAAGTTTATCTCGACGGTTGCAAAGAAATGTGTAACCTAGCATCTCGGCGAGTGCCTGCGTTAGGAAATACACCCAGAGACTAAACCTACAAACATAAGCACACGCACGCTCATTAGAGTGTGTTTGTCGATGAGATACACATAGAAAAGGTCAAGAAATGTCACCATCTCCTCCTCAATTTGGGATTTCCTCCCTCTCACCACAAGCCAAACAGTTTTGATTAAAGATCCTTGAATTCTGGAGGAGGAGAGGAATATTAGGGAAGGGCCATGGAAACAGATGGTAAACAGGAATCCCAGTGTTTCCAAGCCTTGTATTCCTGACATCAGAGGAGTGACACCCTTTCATAAATCCGCTGTCTGTAGGGCCAGCACTTAACCGTGCCGCAAAACTGCCACTGGCATAGAAATGAATCCTCTAATGGAGCTTAATGGAGCTCAGGGACAACACAAGGCTGCCAGAGGCCACACATAATGTTTCCACTGAATGCCTAATGGCAATAAAACCAACACAGCATCGCTAGCCAGAACATAGTAGGAAAAAAATTGAGGAAACATCTCCGGTGAAACAGTGGGATGAGAGCTCTTGTAAGCACATACCCGTCCCCGGGAGCCAGTTCTGGGGATACCCTGGTCAGTGTGACAGCAGCATCTACCCCAGGGGCAGTCAAAGGCTGCCCTGACAACAGGAACCACACCCCCCAACACTTCCCCCTGTCCCTCAAAGATCCCATGTAAATACCGGCTGTCCTGGGATGCTGCACCTCAGCTGGGGCCAGGCCCGTGTGATGCTGAGAATGGAGCAGAGCTCTGTGCAGGTTGTCGGTGTCAGGAGGAGAGCAGAGGGGCTGGGGCTGTGAATCTTCCAGCGTCCGAGGCACTGGGCTCCCACAAGGAACAAGGTGACAAGAACAAAAGGAACTTACGCCCGACCAACCTCCAAGTGGAAGGATGAGCGCTTGGGAAGGCAGCACCATAACCCTCTTCCTTTTCCACCGCAGCAGCTGTTGACCACAGCTACAAATTCAATTCGCATCAGTCCCTTTTCAGCATCTTTTCCTCAGTGAAATACTGAGAGGGAATAGCAGGGGCCACTTACAAACTCTGCAAACACTCACAAAAGGGACAGCGCCGGGTAAGAAGCGACAGGGAAGGGAATACTGGGGGCAAATTTAAGGGCTCTGTCAACTTCGATGTTGTCTTTGTGCCACTAAACAGAAACCTAAACACTAAACGCCCTTGTCCCTTCATGACCCCCAAAGCTTGGACAGGAACCAATTCATACACACGTACACAGACAGCTTGTTATTTAGCTTGCAAGAAGCACAAACAAGGAGCTGAGAAGAAAACATCACAAACAGAAGAGGGAGGAAAGGCAATTTCCAAATTCAGGAGTAAAAAAAGAAAAAAGAAAAAAAAAAAAAAGAAAAAAAAAAAGGAAAAAGCCCTCTGCGAGCACGGGCACCTCTCCCATGGATTTCCAGAACAAAGAAAACCTCCTTGCACAGCCCATCTCTGGAGGTGGCCTGCGGATGGGAACGTATTGCTTGGCACCACCGCACACAGGCCGCCTTCCTGAGCCAGGGAGGATGCCACAGACCTGTGGCACAAAAGGGGTATTTTCAAATTCAAGGTCATCTCTGCTTGGGAATTCCAGTTCTGAAACTAAGCATTTGCTCCCCAGAGGCTTTTCTGCCTGGACGATGCGGGAGTTCACAAAAACCACGAGGTTTGTCGCGGCGCACGTCCTCAACCCCTCGTGCAGCTCAGAGAGCGACAGATGACTTCAGACCCACTCTCAAACCCCCAAATGACTTCAAACCCCACTTCTCCCACTCACAGGGTATATTCCGACACACCTATTCCCAGGTCCCAGCAAACTCCCCGTGCCTGTACACAGCAGAATGAAAAAAAAAAAATGATAGCAAACCCAGCCAAAACTGATCTCAGGGCTCTGGTTTGTGAAGGTTGCCCCATCCTACTCGGTGTATGCCAAGAGCCTGCTTGCTCTAAAGCCCTGTTGCTTCCTCGTGTGGGTGAAGGCACAACTGCCGCAGCCACTGCCTAGTCCAAGGTGCTTTTAATCCATACAACTTGTTTTTCTCTTGACCCGGAGCGAGCTGTACTTGCAGAAAGCATCGTTAGAGCTGGTTTTCATTATGGTTTTTACTGGAGGACATTTGTTGGTAAGCAAAACCAACCCACAACAGAGCAGACAAGAAGAAAGCACCAACCCACACATCTCTCACTAAATGGCAACACTAAAACCTGCAAACGGCTATCCTGAACCAGCCTTCAACGCTTCCACACGCTGCAGGGTCTAGCCGTGCGTCAGAAGAGCGAGCTCCACTCACTCAAAATGAACCCTGGGCATCAGTTCAGACCTTCTGGACTCACAGATTGTTTATAGGAAGATCTGAAATATTCCGAGAAAGCAAAGCACATAAAGAGGATCCAAACCAGATCCCCAGCACAGGGGGGGGAAAAAGCGCATTATTAATATCACGCCACAGTTTTGATGTCAGCAAATGACATTATGGTGCGGTAGGTCACTCAGGCAACCGCTCAACTGTTGGTGCTTTTTTGCAGGACTGAGTCACCCCTGAAGAACTGCTTCAAATAAGAGTGGGGATCTAACTTTTCATATCTACCGCTACAAGTAAATATACGCTGTCTACTGCAGGCAATACTGCTTTCCTGCAGAAAAATGCATTTCCCTTCCATCGTTCAACCCATCTAAAAATCAGGCTTAAATTAAAAAGCCACCCGCAAGTGCCTCTCAGGGACCAAAGCTACACAAAGAAATGTGGTAAAATAAACAGAGAGAAAATGGAGAGTCTTGCACGCAGGGCAAAGTCCCCACCGCAAACAGAACGATGGTGCCCGGGCTGCCGGGAGGGACAAACTGTGGGAGGGGGCTCTGCGTAGGGTTCAAGGCCAGGCTGACCACAGCACGGCATGTCCAGAAGCAGAAAGGTCCCAGGAGCCACAAAAACACCAGAAAGCCCGTCGTAATTTTACCGGCTTATAGAAAAAGGGCAAACCTTAGGTAGGTGCCAGCTGTCCCCTACCCATGCACTGCGATAAACTCTGACTGATGCAACAGCTACAGACCCATCCTGGCCCTGTGGGTGAACATTTCAAGATGAACAATGCTGGTGGCACAGCTCCCCAGGGCCAGGTAACTCAGGTACAGGGACCTCCAGCTTCAAAACAGGCCTTTGGATGGGAACAATATTCCAGCAGAAGCTCTGGAAAAAGAAACCTTTATCTGTGTTAAAAATTACAAAATAATTTCTCTTTAATTACTAAAGCTGTTGTTTCCATACAGCATTACTCATTTCCTCCCTAGCATGAACAGGAATGCTTTCTTCTGCTGGAATTCATCCTTGTGCCCCTGTCTTGGGATAAAACAGAACAAATAGTTGAGCAACACCGTTACACCCTCAGAAATCTATAAAACAAGGCATTTTGAAAAGCCTAGCTGTGAATCCCAGTATTCTAAACAGCTCCAGCAATCATCCCCTGGATAAAATGCATCAGATTTGATACTTCTGAAACGATTCAGAGGCCACTGAATGTGGCATCAGGGAAGCAGGGTGCCAGCATCCACCAGCACAGGAACTCTTGAAAATGATTGAGGTATCACGGAGGGATACGGCTCTCAGAGCACTTAGAGAGCTGTGCTGGGGCCTAAGATCCTTTAGCCTATAGATAAACAATACAGCGAGGTCTCCGAGGAGATGGAAGCAAGTTATTCCAGATCTCCACCTTTTCTTTTTTCCGTTCCCTGACACAGCTCAGAGAAGGTACAACGTGCATCTTGCACAGAAGAGAATGCTGCCAAGTGAACACGCCGGCTGCTGAGACTCACGGATCAGCAGACACGGGATGTCTACCCCAGAATACTGCACACATGAAAGCCAGAGCCACCACAGAAGCCTTAAAAGCAATTGTCACAGGGCTCGGGAACAGCACGTGCCCAGGGTTTCGATGCAATTATTTTGGGACATCCCCAGAGAGGTCAGCCCCAGGTGCACATCTATTGCGGCTCCCCTGGTGCCTGGGTTTGAAGGCCAAATTTAGCCCAACAACAGCAAGAGAATTTGGAGCGTTTGTCACGGTAAAACTTCTTTTTGTTAGGCTTGGAGAGGATCAAAGCAAACGTGGCTCAAGAGACAACGCCTACACACGCACTTCGTGTGTGGTTAGCGCTGTTCGGTTCAACACAAACTCTAACCCAGCAAGCTGAGGTGGTGCAAGGAACTGGAAAAAAGGGGGAGGAGAGGACCAACCGCCACCAGACCTCCCTTCTGCTATGCCACAGCCTCTCGACGCTAGCCAGGAGCGAGGGCCAGTGTTCACAGCAGGCACTGTCCATACAGGGCAGACGGACCCCCAGTTCCCCAGCCTGTCCTTCCAGTGCAGCGAAGGAAGGGCAGGATGCAGAACCAACCCTTGGAGGCAGCCAAGCAAATAAACAGCTGAAGCTTCTTCCAGCAGAGAAACAAGGAGGTTGACTTGTGAGAGCAGGCGTAACTTGGGGCAACGCAGCACTCTACGAGACTAACTTTCCTACTCAGCAGATAGGAAGAAATCTTCAGAGCTGCTTAAAGGATCCAGACACATCATCCATTTAAAGCGAATAGAAAGATCCATCAGTTTGTTGTGTTGGCACACTCCTTTCAAGGCTGAGCAGCGCAGGATTGATACCAACTGAGCCCTCCCAACACAGCTGAAGCAGAAGGGAGGCTGAGACAGTCACAGAAGCAATTCACCCTCTGTAAGGTCATTAATCCTTAGAATGGGACTAGTAGGTGCGAACTTCTGGGCTGAGCAAACCCTAGTGTCCTATTCCTGCGAGACACCTCTGGTATGGAGGAGGAACACCCCCGAATCAGGGTCCTGGCTTGGAGAAGAGAGCAGCAGTTCTGATTTTGAGGGAGATTTACTTAGACCCTGCTGCCTCGGGGAACAGCAAGGCTCCGCAGCCGTTCCCCCGTTAGCCGAGGAGGGGTCATACTTGTCCTGCGACATTAAGGCTTAATTTAGCTGTGCATTTACTACACAGCAAGGCTGCCGTTGGCTTCAAGATGTTTCCATACTGAATTACCAGGGTTCACACCTCCACTGAAAGTTGTTCTACGCAGCCATGGCTGCCTATACAGCATTTCTCAAACCTGACGGAGCTGCAACAGCCTCCTTCGTTGGTTCTAGCCTGGTTCAATTCAAATCCCATCAGAAGACTCATTATACCAAGCATCACCCCAAGGGAGTGTGTTCAATAAATATACCCCGCAAATCTATTCAGTTCTACATACAGGTAAATATTTTCATTTTCCTAAAGCAATTAGCATCATGACAGCTAACCGTGCCAGTGCACATCATCTAAGATCCCCCAAGACTTTTGTAAACAACTTTTCAAGCAAATAAAAAAAAAAATCCTTACTTTTCAAGCAAATTTAAAAAAAAAAATAAAAAATCCTTACATTTCTAAATCAGTATACCCATTTCCATGGCAGGTACAGAAGTCTGCACTGCATTCTCTGGGGTGCAACAGTCACTTCTACAGACACTGGCTTGCTTCCTTCCCTATATATTTTACAGAGCATTTTCCTAACGGGTCCCACACTCCAGGGAGAATAGTTAATTACTTTTTCTGAGAAGGTACACATCTTATCTTCACCAAATTCCAGCAGAAATGAGATATCCAACATCCTTAGGCTCATTTAGAGTCCAATTTTTGCACAAACCAAGTCCTTACCGCTAGCACAAACAGCCAGCTCAAAGGAAACAAGGTGTTTATGCAGAAAGTCTGGCCTGTTTCCTTATCAGCGCTGTTTACTCCGACACTTAAAGACCAGAAACAGCAGAAGCAATAGCAAAGAGCAGATGGAGTAGTTGCTGAGGCCCCGACCCTGCCCAGAGGTTGGTGGGATTGCTCCCGACGAGCAGATTCACAGTTTTCACCCGCTTTCCAAACTGTCTGGGGGAGGATGGTGCAGCCATCGCTCACACGGGCAGAGCGCTTTCAAACCAACAGGTTGTGACACCCAGAGAAAGACTCCGGTGATAAATCTGGGACAGAGAGGCACAAAAGCCTGGGTCACGCAGCACAACCCGTATTTCACGTGGTATCACCGAGGTCCCGTGGTTCTCGACAAACCCTTCCATCAAAGTAACACAACACAGGCTCTCAGAGCAACTGTACGAGAGCAGGTAAGCAGGATTAAATCCTGCCATGTTTTTGACACGAGTAGCCAACTGCCCCCACCCCTACGGCCGAACTGATGGAAGAGAGAGCAATATTAAACGGCAAGGATGAAAAGGCGTTGGAAAAGGGTTGGAAGATCCCAGAGACCCTCCTTTGCTGCAAAGCAGAAGTTGAACCCTCATTTCAGGAGGGGCAGATTGGTACTTTTTGCCGGCAAACCTTGTGGCTATTCACAGGGTTTTGTAGACTTCTCTTTTACCCAGGTGATGTGCCCCACTGGATTTCGATACCACAAGGAAGAGCAGATGCCGGCAGCCCCCCCGTGTGTGCAGCGGGCAGCCTCAGCTGAGGATGCACACACGTTTCCACCCGCCGGCCCCACCTCCTCCAGAAAGGCCAGGTTTCCACTGAGACCCTCTGAAAAGAGCCAGGGTTTTGCTCAGTGGGTTTTTTTGCTCCCCCCCCCCCCCCCCCCCCCCCCCCCCCCCCCCCCCCCC
>NW_020799127.1:5607435-5614153 GCF_003259725.1 Athene cunicularia | reverse complement strand
CCCCCCCTGTTCAATTTTGAGGCATATGGTCAGTGACTGTGTGTGCACAGAGGGACTTCCCCAGAGAAAACACAACCAGAACGCTGCAGAGCACTATGTCGGAGAGGAGAGGTGAGGCAAAGGGGTCCAACAGAGGCTCATTGACCCGACAGCGGCGGGCACAGACAGCTTTGGGGTGCTGATTTACCTAACTTTGTGCATTATGCATGGCCGGGTCCTGCAGAACACTTGTGCCAGGCTCAGGGCAGAGAGGGTCTCACCTAAGCCCAGCAAAGCAGCAGGAGATCCAAAGACACAAAACCAGGAGCGCTGGTCCTGCATAGCAGAACCCAGGCTGCTAGCCCACTGGCAAGCCCCAGTGAGGCCCCTGGTGCTGTTTGCAACGCCTACCAACACTGCCAGGAAGGATGCTCCGTCTCCAGGCCTCGCTGCACTGCTGAAACTCTGCTGCAGGACCTGCTCACACCCCCTCAAGCCCAAACCCACGGGGAAGCCTTTCCTCCTCCACTCCAGGGACCCACATTCCCTTCCCAGCACGCCGCTGCCTTCTCGGCAGCTTTTCAAACCGGCCAGCACGTCATAGCTCAGTGACAAGGCAAAGGCATCTTTCCCATTTCATCCATCAGTCTTCGGACCCGTCCTTCCTGAGCCCACCCCCAGCCCTCCGCCCGGCCGCAGGACACGCCACGGCTGCTTGTGCAGAGTGGGTGTGAAACAGCCTCGGCTGCAGCGATGGAAACCTCAGGCCTACATCTCTGCCCACGAGATGATGACCTTCAGGGCTGCTTTGAGCTGCAGCGTACCTAACGCTCCTCTGTGTCACATTCAAGGAGGGGTTTTAATTTGCCGCCCACGTTTTGGTTTGAAACACCCATACTAGTCAGGTTTCGTATAGAGCTCTTCAGAAGAGCTTTTCCATAAATGTCCCTTGCAAGAGAGTGTACTAGGCAGAGAGGTTTCAGTCAAAGAAACGGGTTTTAGCTAGGGATTAGCAGTGAACTACGCGGGTAAGATCAGTTTTATGACCTTGCCATTCAATTCCAGCTTCAGTCCTGGCCCTGGAGACCTGGGGGAAGGTGGCTGGACAGACCCACAGCTGCCATCCTGGGGGTTGGGGTGGCTTCTGCTGGACCTGGAAGAGGAGGACACACATACAAAACCCAGAGACAGCAGCGAAAGCACTCCAGGAGTTCTTGCGTGCAGGCCTTACAAAAATAGGATCAGGCAACACCCTCCTGGCAGGTGCTGACAGTTTCCATTTACTGGCTCTGGAGCCTCAGCTGGCATTAATTGTTAATTAATATAAATTCACATCTGTCCTATCTCCCTGACACATGCAAGATTCTGCACTCATCTACTCCCTATGATTCAGGCACTTTATCTAAATTATTCTAGTCCACGCTTGCCATTGGCACATCTTCCTCTTTTCACGCGCTGTCCCATTCATTCACCTTCTGGGCCATCCACCCCCATCTCCCTCACCTCCTAAAAACAGCAGCACATTCATAATCTGTCACAGTCTCTTAGAAAAGGGTTTCAAGCTGGTCCGGTGTCCAAAGCAATGATTTTACCTTAGAAACTAGATAGCTTGTTAAATCCGGCTGACATCAGAACGGAGAGAAATCACTCCAAGGACAAGTATCACGAAAAACTCCTGTCACATAAATAGCAGCCAGTTAAGGCTAAGCATCAGTTCCTCTGCCTGGGATGGATGCACAGGCAAACACATCATCCAGAGGACCTGGCATCGCTCTGTGGTCCCAGACTCGCTGCTCCGCAAAGCCTGCAAGGGTTCACTCTGCTTCTCTGCTTTAATGAGAAACTGTGAAAATTTGCTTTTTGACAGATGATCTTTCTGCTTCAGAAGGAGTCCCTGCTCTTTTATCTCACCAACAGGCAGCAAAGCACACCGTGACAGCATGCTTGTCATCACCTCTGGAGCCAGTGGCTGGCCACGGAGGTGCAGCAGCCACGCTCACCAAGATGCTGCCGCTCCAGCCGTGCGCAGGAACAACATTCCCCTTCACTGACTTGGCTACCAAGACACAGACTGGACTGATAAAGGTGTAGCCAAGTCCTTCTCTGAGCTGTCTTCAGGTTCAGAGCCTGCCGTGACAAGCGCAGGCACAGGAGCCCTTCATTCAAGCATTCTCTTCTACATCCTCGCTAACATCAGGAGCAAAGCCCCCACCGTGACAAGCTCTCGAAGGGCAGTCCCTGCAACAGGGCCTCACAAGGTGAAGTCTGGAAAGAATTGCTCAGGAAAAGCCAGAAACTTGCTCAAGTTTACCTAGTGAGACCAGGACTAGGGCTGGTGCCTCATGCTCCTACGAAACGCAGCCTCCAAGCTGGGCTTAATTTCCATTAAGGCTGACCAGCCTGGAAGGACAACACAGGGTTCAAAGAACCTGAAAAGGACTCAGAGCTTGGAGGCTGACCCAGGGATGGCCAGTGGCACCTAGCAGTGACCTCTGTGCCCCGCCATGGCTCCCTCAGCCCTGGTCTCCGTCACTGGCTGCCTGCCCTGTGAGAGGGGCTCGGCTCCACGCAGGCCAAAGCACAAGCGCTGGGGGAGAAGAGGAGTCAGCGAGTACAAGTTCACTTCTCTAAAAAGGCAATGATCTAAGATGCAAAGAGTCAAAATGAAATCACATGGTCACCTGTTATCTCTCTGGGGAAACCCAAGACTATTAATCAGGTCATCAGCTCAAAAATAGCAATTTCCAGAAGAAAAAGCCAGAAACTGCGAATGCAGACCTTCCATTCGTGGAGAATATTTCTGTTCACAGTGCACCGCACATGATTTTTCACTCTCTCTGATAAAGCCTGGGTGAACTTTACAGACAAAAGGTCACGTTCGTACCCTTTTCACTAAGATACCCACTATGACAGCCTTGCGGGGTGTGTGTGCCTGTGTAAGAAAAAAGAGATAAAAGACTGACACATTCATATTTTTCCTTTTGACCCAAACAAGTGCTTGCCAGGCAGGAGGCTGTGACACAAAGTGCCTCAGCTGAATACCCTCCCACGGACTCTCGTGGCTCCGTGGAGGCTCTTTGTCCCAGCCAGCACACAGCAGCTGCGGACACGGATGCCGGCAGCTCATCCCTTCTGCATCCACGTCCAGCTGCTCGGAGAAAAGCTGGGATGATTTCCTGCTGACAGTTCAGCAAGGGACTTTGGCACACGAGCTGCCCGGTTTCTGATGCTCATTTAGTCACACGCCTCTTTCAACGCCGTTTCTATCCGGATCTTTCAGCTCAAGTCTTAGAGGCACAGCTCACCCTGGTATCGGGGATGGTGGAGGAAGATCAGCAGGGCGGACAGCTCGTGGGAGACGCGGATTTCGCAGTCTTGGTGAGCCTTCCAGCAGTCAAGGCTACCCTAGGCCATATCCAAGCTGAAGCGGTTGCAGAGAGCCTGATCCCCCTCCCGCCTGCACACACGTTAAGCCCGAGCGTTTGGAGGCTCTGCCTATCGTAGGGACTTCCTCACAGCCCATCCCACACCACTGATATGGAAAACCTCTTTCACCATCGTGTCTTGCACTCCCCAGATAATGGCTCTGCAGCGACAAGGAGAGGAAGCCACGGACAGAATTAAGATCCAGGACACAAAAATTACATCATGTGCAGACAAAAAAAAAAAAGACTCGAGCAAACAGCAAGGCACCAGAGCATGAGTGTGTGACCTGGCCTTCAGCTGCAGCGCGAAGCTGAGTTGCGTGACACGCTTGCATGGGTGCACGTAAAGGATGTGAGAGCGCCTGGGACCCGCCTGCTGCACGGCTCCTCACCCCACCTCAGCGAGCAGCTGCGCCTGTGCCGGCATTTCACCCCCACCGAGGCCAGCTCTGTGGCCCCCGGGAGGCTGCTGGTAGACCAGGGGCTCGTGCACATGTCCAAGAAACGAGAGGGGTTATGTCTGTGTCACTCCGAAGGTCTGCCATCACTCACGGCCCATCGTTTTACAGACACTTGGTCTAGCAGCTCTGGTTCTTAGAGCGACAGCTTGTAAAAGCTTGAGCACATAGATTGCTTAAGCTCTCCTCTTGCTGAAAAGACTTCCTGCAACAACATCCTAACACCCAACGTGCTTGCTGGCATTCAGGCTGCACAAGCAGCAGCTCCGAGTTTCTCTTTGGCCAACTTGTGCAGCCAGGAGAGTCTATCCAAAGGGTGTCGGACACAGTGGTGATACAGGGGACATTACTACACGTCAGAGAAAAGTCGAACTGATCTTCCCACTCTGCTGTGGACCAGTGCAAAATGGAGCGTGTCCGTTTGCCTTTATGCCTGGGTATTCTTGCACCCACGTTGTCTTGTGGCTACCATATGCAGCGTGCCTAACTATAGCCACAGAAGGACACTGGTGAACATGAGGCTCCAGCTGGTCTTCTCTAGCCACAGGATGAGATGCCTCAAACTCAAAAAACTGAAAGCAGGAAGGAAGGAGGAGTTGTTAGAGAGCTTGGCCTCCCACCACAAGTGCAAACTTACATTTTCACTTCCAAAATAAGATATTACACGCTCTTGCGTGGATGCAAGAGTTCCTTCTTTAGAGCATCACAGTTATCTATCCCACAGGGCTTATCCCCACCAGTTTACACGTGTTATCAGCAGATCCACGTCAGAGCACTCCAAGGACGCTCTCATCAGAAAGAAGACTGTAGAAACGTTGGCCTGTGAGCCATAATGGACAAAGAAAATGGGCCATTTTACAAACCAACTCCAGTCAAATCTCAAAGATACCACTGCAGACTCAGCTAGTTCTAGGCAACAGCCAAGAGAAGAGCACACCGCGTGGAAAGGTTTCCCCTGTGGCATAGCAGAGCCCTCCTAGCACGGGCCACCAACACTGCAAGGTAGCTTTTTTTTTTTTTTTTCTCTCAGAAAGTGAAGTCTGAGCATGTGGGTTTTCAGCCCACACTTCTGCCTCTCAATACTTTCCTTGGTTTGCATTTGGAGGTGGAGGATGTAGAATCTTGTAAACTTTTCCTCTTGGCCCAAGTAGCTTGGTCTCTCCACTTTCACCTGAAGCCAGATATCGGGAAGCAGCAGCGGGGAATGTTCCATGGAAGTTTGACTCGGAGAGCAGGAGAAAACAAGCCCCTATTCTCCCTCAAGGGGCTAGGTCAGAATGGACTGCGCCACCACGACACCGCAGTATGGCATTAAACCATATCCCCTGTGCTTCCCCAAAAGGGCAATGCAAAATTCCTCACCCAAAGTATCCCAGCATCTTGGGATACAGCAGACCTGGCATGTTAACCCTTACCTCTACGTGTAAATCTGTCAGTGAAGTTTCCTGTTCTTCAACACCGAAACTAGGCATAGTATTTCTACTCGTTGTGCGTTTGATTTAAACACATGGCCACCTCAGAAGTTGGTTTGGCTGCTCAGGAAATGAACTATGCACACAACTACAGCCTGTCTTTTCTGCCAAGTATGCGTGTCAGTTATGGGATACCCACGTGATCTGGGCAGAGGGGTGTTAATGTAAATTTTTAAGTCAGATTCTGTAACTAGTGTAGTGAAGGCTTTGGGCAGAGACTTGGAGGGTAAACCACCTATCCTCCTTTCCACGGAGGTTGGTCTTTGATAAAGGACAAATCCTAAACCTGCCACCTCTCCTTTTGAATCATTCACACCAGCGAAGGATTTGGCTCTCAGCCTACCACTAAAATTTATAGCTGGTAAAATCCAGGTGTGAAGTAGCTGGGGAGGGAAGACCACGGATTAGCACCTCTCTGTCACCCGCAGAGAAGAACCAGTGGGACTTGAAGAAAAGACCACAAGAGGCTGGAACAGGCACCAGCTGCTACCCTGGGAAAAGGTGGATGTTCCCATGGGCAACAGAGGACTTCAGACACCAGATGCCTTTACAGACATTTCCAGCCAGGAACTAAGGCCTCTTGGTAGCTCAGCAGAGGGCTGCTCCACAGTATCCCAACTGCCTGCACAGGTCTAGGAGCAACTGCATGTCCAACAGGTGTTTTCAGGAGCAAAACCTACTCCTACCCAGTACCCAGCTGGTACATGTCCAGTGATACCACAGAATCATCCCGGTTGGAAAAGCCCCTCGGGATCATCGAGTCTAACCCTCAGCCCGACTCTACAAGCTCTCCCCTACCCCACATCCCCCCACAGCTCATCCAAACGACCCTTAAACACCCCCAGGATGGGGACTCCCCCCTCCCTGGGCAGCCTGTTCCACTCTCTGACCACTCTTCTTAGGACAAATTTTTTCCTCCTGCCCCATCTGACCCTCCCCTGCTGCAGTTTCAAGCCGTTCCCTCTTGTTCTGTCACTGGTCCCCTGTGAGAAGAGCCTAGCACCAACCTCTATATCCCAAGGGCAGAGGCTCTTGCTGTTTGGGTTTGTTTTCAAAACAAGCGTAACAATTCCTTACAGGACAGCACCATATTAATTTCCTCATTAGGATCCCAAATATTTGCTCAGCTCCAGAAACAACATTTCTGCTCTGCTTCCAGGCATGCCCCTGCCCTCTGGCCCTGAGGTCCTGACCCTGCCCCGTGTCCGGGCGCAGGCAATCCAGCTGTGTCCCTGCCCCCCAAGGCTTTGGGGACCCCCAGCACCCACAGCCAGAACTCCCTTAGCTGTGAGTTCAGCCCATGGGTTTAGCACATGCTACACTGAGGCAGAGGATGGGGAGCACAGCACAAGGCTGAAACTGCTCGGGGGGGGGGGGGGGGGGG
>NW_020799127.1:5599729-5607385 GCF_003259725.1 Athene cunicularia | reverse complement strand
GGGGGGGGGGGGAAGACACAAATTTTTTTGCCTGACAATCCTCAGTTTCCACAGAATGGGAGAGGCAGACCTGGTTTTATCAAGCCAACATGCATTTCAACACCGAGTTATACTCACCTGCACCAGCAGGAAACTGGCAGCTGGGGCTCTTCCAACTCGCCCAGAGGATTTACACCCATGTTCTCTTAATTAAAAAAAGGTGTAGCTAAGTCCCTCAAGCTGTTTTGAAGGCAGCAGCCCCAAAGGTGTGCAAGTTTATTATTTTCAGCTGCGGTTTTCAAATTTTCTGATTTAATTCTCTGAACCAAACATATTTGAAATGGCCTTTTCTACCGAAAGGTTTATTCCACTCTTAGGACCACCATAAACACCCAGCTACACTTTAACCTCAGCCAGAGAAGGCCTTACCTACTCGATTCAAAAGGTCTAACAGTCAGAGAAATCTCTTTTGAACTCCCTCCATTCATGGACGTTTACTGGCACGTATATTGCAAATGGTTTTGTTCTCATAAAGCGAGTTAAAATTAAATTGCAGGCCCACCTGCCAGACAGTTGGAGTATTAAAAATACATATCACCAGCCAGCACCGAAACTAGCCCAGCTGTTGTCTGACTGACAGGCTTCCTCCTGGAGCAGAAAAATATTTGTTTAGCTGCTTTGCTATGATCCAGTGAAGCAGAACACACCCAAAGAAGAGACCAGAAACGGAGAAACCGGTCACTTCTGCAACATGTGAGAGAAATGAGGTTAGTGCAAATGCATTGGGATGCTCTTGAGATACAAGGGGATGTAAACTACCAATAGGCTGGAGCAACTTTTCATCATCTGAATCCCTGCAGAGTGCTGCTGAGCTGCCCACACCCTCTGCACGCCCAAGGAAGGAAGGAAGGAAGGAAGGAAAACCCAAGGCATGCTCCACGTTACGCTCCATGGCAAAGAGCCACAGCCACTTGCACAATGATCCCATTGCATTTAACAGCCTCAAACACGGCTTCAGACAGCCCAGTTCCTGCCCTGGATCCTTTCCCCGTGTTTCCAGCAGACAGGATTTCTTTCCTCACGCATGCACTTGCCTGCTGTGCCTCCCAGCCTGGCAAAGGGATGGATGGCTTCACGCTCCCTGCCCTGCTCCAGCAGACCCTTTCACATCCAGCTGCCGTATAATAACCACCCTCACGACTTTACACACTGCCCTTCCGACTAGATGTTGTCGCTTCATGCGCTTTGTACCTATCTGCAAAATTCAGCTTGAGGTGTCCAGCACCTTGAAAGGACAATTGCTCCCACACAGCCAAGCTAGTTATCAGCACATGAAAGCGTGCTCAGCTCCAGACACGGCAAGGCTAACCAGGAGATAAGCAAGGAACTACTAACGTAGCGTTGCTAACAAGGTAACACGAGATAAAAATCTCGTAACATTACAAAATAACCTACTGCTCACAGCAGGGATAACCTCTCCCAGGCTGCAGTCAGCACCAAAAGCCTCTGCAGTAATCATCTTAACAGTCATCAGAGTCATCATGTAAACGAAACTGCTAACACACCGTTTCCCAGTGCTGAAGCCAGCACAAGGCGAAAGTTACCATCACCCATGTGCTGCAGAGGCATCTGAAAGGTAGTTTCCACTGGAGAATCTTGCCCTTCTCCAGAGAATTTGCTAGTCTGTGGCTAATGAGCGCCGTTAATCACTATTCCCACCCTGACAGCACCCACACCTTCGTAGGTGCTCTCTGACTGTTCTTAGCTCACATCCTCCCGTAGCATAAGTGGAAACCTTTCTGTGCAATCTAAACTACAAAGATAATCTCCATGCCGTCTCCCCTTTGCTTTGTCCCCACTCAGAAATATCAGCTTTGTTAAAAATAGAAGCTAGACATACACAGAACAAGATATCCTACCTCACCATAACTGGTCAAGGCTCCTGACCCGGCAGAGTATGCAGAGAGATTCGTTAGTCCACAGAAACCACAGGACAGCTCAAAATGCAGCAAGATTCGTAGGATATGGGAGATGGGGAGAGCTTGCTCTAGGATGTGGAAGGCAGTTTGCTGCCCGATAGGAACGTTCCAGCCTCCAGCATCCTTCAGGAGGGTTGGCCAAGGTGGTGGAGCCTGGAAAGTTTCAAGTGAAGAAGTGACAGCTCGTTATTTACCAAAAACCAGCCCAGCTTATTCTGGAAGGGAGTAGGGGTGGAGAGAAGAAAAGGAAGTCATCTCTCTCTTATCGGTACAAAGCCAGCAGCTGTGAATTGAGTGTTGAGAAGGGGACTGGGGAGGGTAACCACCACGTGCACATGGTGAGTGACACCATCTGTCAGTTTATGGGCAGCCAACGCTGAAGAAAAAGAAAAAAAGAATGGCTAATGGGCAAAGTTATATCCAATGGAACTCCTGTATCTGAACAGCGCTTCCTAGGAAATCTTCCTCCTCCCACAGAAAGCAGCAGGAGAGATTGTGGCTCCAGACCTTCCGACCTGCTGAAACAGCCTCATCGCGAGGGGAGAGCAGCAGCTCTGGGAGCTGGGCTCTGCTCCTCTCAGGAACAGGACCGCCGTGCTCCTTCAGGAGGAACCTTTGAGATACTCGGATGCACTGAAACATCTTAATCTCTGTCCTAATCAGTTCGTTCGACTCTGACTCGGTTCCGCTGCCCTCCAAAGCAGGGTTTGTAACCCTTCGCTTGTGCACCTTATCTCTGTGAGCTCTTTGGGGAAGCACACTGCCCTGCTCTCCGTGTCAAACAGCACGTACTGCTGGGCCCCAAGGACAGCTCTACCTCGAGCAGAAGCGTTTCTACACAGCCCTTCTGAGCTCGCTTCTTTCTGGACAGTTGACAGGAGCACGTAGACCACAAAGCTGTAAGGCACCCAAGTTAGAGTCCAGTCCCCTTATTCAGGCGCATAGAGGAAGAGTCACTCCCTGAGGGTGATGCAGAACAGAACCCAGTTCTCTGCCCCGACTAGACAGGGAGACTCATCTCAGCCACTCAGCATAGGTGCCTAAAGTTAGAGAGCCCAAGCATCTCAACATGTCCAGGGTCCAGGGTTTAATGTGGAGAGACGGCGAGGTTTACAGGGAGAGGCAACATCTTTTATTAGATCAGATGGTATAACTGGAAAATGCTGAAACTGAAAATATTGCTGAGATATTAGCAGCATATGAAGGAGTCTGAGCTGCCTCGGAAGTGGTTGGTACTGAAACACAGCTCCTGTCAGCGCCCCGACTGCTGGTGCTGGGCTGGATGTTCAAAGGGAAGGTCTCCTCTGCACATCAAAACCACACACGGGTGGATCAGGCTGTGAAGGCTGAAGTGGCTCAGGTAGATCTGGATTTGCAACATAAGGGCGAATTATTTATGGCTCTGTGGGCCCACGACACCTCAGGCCACCAGGGAAGAGATGCAACGTATAGACGGGCTCGTGATTGAGGGCTGGACTTGACCGTGGACACCACTGCACAGGTCATCCATGACTGTGAAACGTGCTGCAATCAAGCTTTCGGGCACACAGACCTTTCCTCAGGCCACCCCCAGGCAGGAAGAACTTGTGTTCTCAGTCCTGCAAGAAGCTGTGGTGGCAGAGGACAACTCCGCTCTTCCAAACAGAGCCTAAAACCACCACCGATCTCCCTCTCTTGGCTCAGCAGGCGAGGGAGCAAGACCACAACACCCAGTCCTAGCAAACCTGGGGTCGTTACAGCCCTGCGACCTCATGACTGGCCAGATAGCTCACTCCTGCCTAGTTCTTTAACATCCTTGTGTCATCGGCTTCATAGAGCAGGAGAAACAAGAGCTCAGAAGGCTGTCCTGTGGGCTGGCAAACAACTAAATATACATCAATCAAGGTATTAAATAGCTGGGAATGCGGCTGCCTCTGCAATCCTGAGTATTTAGTCCATTATCCCACAGACACTTAGCACAATTATGGTTGCTTTGCGGCTAGCCTTTAATGTGCCAACAGAGCAGCTGAGGCACAGAGGAGATTAGAGATCAGCAACAGTCCCAACCGCAGAGCAAAGCCGAGCACTCTGGAAGCCCTGTCCCGCTGCGGTGAGCTCGGAAATGCTGGGCAGGGCTGGGGACCGTCCTCAGAGGGCCGCTGGGCCTGAGGAGGAGGAGCGGGAGGTGAACAGCACAGGGCTTGGTCTGCTTTTAGGGTTCGTCTCCACCTGAGTGGCTCCTAGAACAAGAGCGGGGCTTCCCATCCTGTTAAAGGAGGAAGAGCAGCTCTTACACTTAAGGAGGATGCTCACTTCCACATCAGTAGGAAAAGCTGGCCACCCCAGAGGGAGACTCAAGAGCGACTCAGGGGTGTGATTCCTGCTAATGGAGAAGATCCAGGCAGCTCTCCAGCAGGGCCGAGCTTCCCCATTTTTGCTCCCCGGGTGCCTGATGCAGCTGGTGAGAACAGCCCTCAGAACACTTCCCCCAGGGGCCACAGAACACAGCGGCGAGGTGCTAAGGACAAAGTGTTTTGCCAGGACATGAAAGGGGCCGGTGGCAGGGCAACAGTAGCACCCCATCTTCCCTTCACTCAGCTCGGGCCGGTACCCCGCTGCACGCTCTGCTGTTCCTGCTACGATGGGCAAAAAGGAGGTGTCCACACTAGAGGCAGAGCTGCTGTGTTTTCTAGGTTAACTGCCACAAGGCATCTCTTCAGCCAGAACCCGTCATCCTTACTTTCTCACACCAGCATCACAGCATCCATGACAGTGCCACCATCCTGAACACATGCCAGCCTGTAGAGCAGCCACCACATGGCACCCCAGAGGAGCAATGTCCTGCCATAGGGGCAACAGCTGCTCCTGGGCAAACCCTGCCCCTAGTTCATACACTGCTGAAGGCTTTTAAGCTCCCACAGATGCTAGATGGCCTTAGAGTACCAGAGAAGCTTAGCGTGGCCGTTCTGCACAAAGCTGTGCTGGCTCTGAGCTCCTGGCTCGGCTTTTTTCATCCTTTTGCCATATCTGTGGGTCATTCCCTAAGCCCAGCAACGTTGCTATTAGTAATGTGCAAGTGCTGGAAAAGCAGTCCTAAACCACGGCTCACAGCCAACCCTGCACAGTGCTTAGAGATCCCGGAAGGCTCAGTGGCTGCTTTTGCAGGGATATTTCTGCATCTCTCTGCAGCAACGAAGCCTCAGAAATTTCTTTTCTGTCTCTGGGAAGGGCATTACTTAGAACTGGCACTCAAGCTCTCTTCTTATCCCTAGAACACAAGCAGATCTTCTACTGAGGTTACTCTAACAGCCAACAGGCAAACTCATCCAAGGACGCTCCACAAAATATCCAAGGAATAAGAACACATCCTCTCTCTCTGTGTCATCACTCCAAGGCTGAAAGCAACACTGAAAAACAAGCCAAGGAAGAGCTGAACTGGCATTTAGCACTCAAGGGCATCAGCAATTTCACAACTAGAACAGGACTTTCCTTTGTTTACTGCCAGCACTTCCGTACAGACCCGTGCTTTAAAATACACACCAGTTTCCTACTTAACACTCATAGGCTCTTCCTCTGCCCATGTAGGCAGACAGCACTGCCTGCCAATGGTCAGGCATCAGTGATACAGCAAAAAAAGGGGGGAAAAAGTATGTGGCTGGCTCTCTGCGGAGCTGTGTCTTCCCCTTCTGCAGTATGTACATCCTAAAGTGTTTCAACACACCATGCACAGACCTCTTCTGTCATTCCAGCCTTGGATCTCAGCATTAGAAAAAAATTAACACGGGACTAAAACTTTTGTCTCGTGAGATTCAGCAACGTCCAAACTGAGTCGGTCCCGTGTACAGGGACCAGACTTTTGCTCCTTTCCTTTGTGAACGGTTTAGATGATAGCAAAGCCTCCGTGTGGAAGTCTGTTCAAACCCCAGGGATGCATCGCATCCCTCTCCTTCCAGAGGTGAGGAGGGACACCGAAACTGGCCAGTTTCAACCTAGTCAAACACTCCAAAGCCGTGCCTTCCTCACTAAATTACACTTCTTGAAGCACACCAGTTCCTCTTAGCTTTGACCACTGAGATGACAACACTGAAAGTTTCCACTGCTTTAAAGCAACAAATACTTGCCACCCCCGCCCCTCCAGCCCTCCTCGGAGCAGGACTGAAACTCTGGTCTGAGACAGAGATGACAGCAGGCAGTGGGCTGGTTCAACTGGGAGAGCAAACGGGCATGGCCATTGCAGCACGTCCTTCCCTCGCAGAGGTTGGAGTAAGCCCTGCCTAAAGACGTGCTGGGAGTGGGAAGCGCAGCCTGTACAGCAGGTTACGATCAAAGGGCGAGGAACAGGCTGGCAACACACGTGCAGCTGCGCTTACCTGCCACCTTGCCAAAGCAGCCCCCAGGACAAGCCTGAGACCTGCCTTCTAGGGAAGAGCTAGAGAGAAAGAAGCCAAGGCAAAGCCTGGCAAGGCCCAGGTACAGCAGCTGCCCACAGGGCAGAGGTTACCCCTCCATTCCCCCCACGGCAGCCCCTGGCCAAAGTGTCAACCATGGTTGTTTTAAGTTCCTTTGCTCCATCTGGTGGTTAGAAGGTTTTTAAAGCTGTGTAGAGCAAACACGTGCTGCTCCCTTGCATGGCCTGCTCATCTGTCCGGAGAGGTCCAAGAGAAGCTTGGGATGAGCCGCTTTGGTAAGTGCTGGGAAGCACTTTGAAAGAGCAGAAGGACACGTGTTGGATGACCAGGGTCATGGTGAGCACGAGGACCTGAAGAGCCCGTCGGGCTCCCATGTGCATCCCCAGAAGGATGGGGACTCTCTACAGCAGCGGTCCCCGGGCAGGCACTCCAGAGAAATGTTCTGAGAGCAAGGAAAGCAGCGGCGGCAGGGCCAGAGGTGTTGCACAGTCCAACACCTGACAGCATCAGAGAGAGGGAATCAGTCGGCTCCCACCTTCCAGGTTGGATGATGGGACTAGGACGGTGCTTCAGCATTCAGACCTGGGCCGGGGGAACACAAACGTGCTCCGCTCAGGCAGGAGTAAAGCGGCTTATTGTTGGGATGATGCCAAGGGCAGAAAAAACCCCTGACCCGTTCTCCCAGGCACGGAGGAAAACCAAAACCAGCCCCCAAGGCAATGGAGCCGAGGAGCCCAGAGCTTTCACCATCCACCAGGTCCTTCCTCATTCAGCAGGTTCCTCTCCAAGTACCGCAACGGAATAAATAAATAAATAAATAAGGCTATAAGGAAGCAAGGCAAGAGCAGAGCCTTATGCTACAGCATCTTGGCTTCCCCAGGCTCCCTCCCACTTGGTACCAGGGCCAGCGGGAGCAGAGGAGATTCCTGCCGTGTCGCCCCTACCCTGACACACCACCTTTGCCCGCCACGATCCGCCTGGGCCCACGGCATCACGTGCACTCTTTGCCGAGCCCAGAAATCCTCAGCCTTCAGGATTATATAACCCAACGAGCTAATTAAAAATGAGGAGGTTTATTTCGGACCCGGGCAGGGTGACAAGACAAAAATATAGCCCATAGCAGGCCCATATCCCCTTTGAAGAGTCGCCAAGGCTATTTTTTACCTAGATACATCATGAAGAATTGGAGAGAAAAAAAAATACCACAGCTATATTTAGAATTTAATCAGTGGCAGGGCTTGTTACACTTCTTAGAGAGGAGACTGATTGAAATATTTCAGGAGGGTGGGAGCAAGGGGGGGGGGGGGGAA
>NW_020799127.1:5590699-5599679 GCF_003259725.1 Athene cunicularia | reverse complement strand
GGGGGGGGGGGGAACAAACAAATAAAAAAATCTACCCCCAAAAAACCAAACCAAGGACAAATATAGCCCTGGCAACAACCTTACATGGTAGGGATGCTGCTCGAGGGTGTGAAAGGGGATTTTTTTGTTGTTTTGAAATTAAATCTTTTGCCACCTTCCCACCCTCCTGAAATCCCCAAGGCCAAACAACACGTCCCAAGGGATGGGCTCTCCCCTGCCTATGTCAAGTATTCACGGTTACCCCAACTCCTGAGGCTGTTCAAGCTGCCCGTTTCCCTCCGTCACATGTGCCCAGCGTGAGGGGCTGCGCAGGGCAAGGGCGAGGCGTGGAGGAGCTGACGGAGCCCTCACCTGTGAGTAACCTCAGAGTTACCCCGGGGGTAGCAGCTAGCAGAGCCCCCCAGCACAACGGCTGGCGCTGTGGCTGCTCACCGCCAGCAGGTTCTTCCCTCAGGCTCTCTGACTGGAATCACTCAATTTTTTAACAATACTTTGAAAACG
This sequence comes from Athene cunicularia, assembly GCF_003259725.1. Lineage (NCBI taxonomy): Eukaryota > Metazoa > Chordata > Aves > Strigiformes > Strigidae > Athene > Athene cunicularia. The sequence continues at coordinate 5,599,178 of NW_020799127.1, read as the reverse complement.
CATCAGAGCGGGAAGGGGAAAAGTTGCATGTTCTAATCTCCTGCCTGCGTCCTATTCGTATTTTTAAGGCAGGTCTTTTACCGTTGTTTTGTCAACCCAACCACTGACTTTTTACCCCCTCTTGGCACCCACAGCACCCATCTCTGTGTCAAGCCAGAGAGCCCGAGCTGCTCAATCCTGCTGCCCTTATCAGCTCGCACTCTGACAGAGGCAAGCTGCACCCCAGAAGGTGACAAAGAAGAAAATGAGGTTTTTAAAGCGGAGTGGGAAAAGGGACCAAAGAGCCTGGCTGGCACGACCCTGGGGGGAGCACAGGGCAATGGGAGGGAAAGGGAACCACCTTCTTGGTGCTACAAGGCTGCCCTCCATCAGCTCCCCTCGCCCCCGGCTGGGTTAAAATAGTCAGGGGGAGACAGTTCCCTTGAAAGCTAACTGGTATGTTCTGTCTGACCAAAAAGGGAACTTGTAAAACACGTCATTTTGGAGAAGGGGGAGGGGGAAAGCCACATTCACTTCGGCACCACAGACGTGAACTGCAGTTTGAAGCCTTATTCTCAGTTTTGACACCCCAGGGACAGAGCTAGGAAGCAGCCCAGGGTGGAAACAAGCTGCAGCCCAGTGGGATGGGGGAGCGGGGCCAGATACAGAGAAGGGGGCTCTGCCCAGCTGCCTCCCCCAGCAGATGGGGGACAGCCTTCTCTCCTCTCCACTCTCATACAGCTCTCCTCCACCCCAGGGAAGAGTGGCAGATTTCTTGTTTTAGCATCTGCTCAAAAGGAGAAGCTTCTTCCTATCTAGCTGTTCTGGTGTGGGTCATTGCATGTCTGAAAATTATTTAAGTGGAAAAAAAAAATAATCTCTTTTGTAGCACCCACAGGAGATTAGCAGACACCTAAACAGAATCGTGGCACCGTCCAGAAAAATCTAATGCCTGTATATTGGGAATGGGAGGAATTTCCAGACCTTATTATGCTAAGGTCACAGGCAGGTTCTTGCTCAGCTGGATAGGAAAAAGGATGGGGTTGCATGAAAAGCAGCCCTAGTGCATCAACAGCACAAAGATCTTCTACCCTGGATAATGCCAAAGGTGACGCCAAGGCATGAAGATTGCCGGGACTGGAGGAAGAAACCAAGAACTCAGCCTGCCTCAGCACAGCAAAGGAGACAACGGCACAGCAGCCCCACCTCTGCCCGTGAGAGGGACCCTGTGGAGATGCCCGCTGGGACTGCTGGCACTTGGCATCTGCCGTTCCCTCCTCTTGGTGCCTTTTCTCCCAGGTCAGCAAGCAGTCCTACATCCACGCTCACGTTTTCCTTGGGAAAACTGAGAGACACCAGCCACAGCAACTACAGGCTGGGAAACACAGGAAGCCTCGAGGAGACACTTGCTCAGAGACAGGCTCTTCACCTGATAACGTAATCAGGACAGCTGCAGCAAACACCAGCCCAAGCTAGAAAACTCAGCTCACCCTCTCCTCCCCCAGTGCTTCTTTCGACACCAAGAAGCTGCAACAAGCAAGATAAAGGTAATCACTCCTTGCTGTGAGAGGGTTCCTCAGCCCTAAGCCCTGGCCAGGAGGGCTGCAGGGAACGCCGCTGTGATTTTCCCCGGGCACACGTGCTCCTCCCGGCAGCCCTGGCATGGGTGCCAGGTGACCTCCTCCTTGAGGCACTTCTTAAGGTGCCTGCTCACTGTCCTTGGTGATGGGGACACAACAGAGCTCATCTCTCTCCCAGGCAGGTCCGTGGAGGCCCCTCAGGCCGTTCTGCAGGGTAGATGGAGGGGACAGACAGACAGAGCCGAGCAGAAGGGCTGGGGCTGCAGTACGGAGACACCAGCCCATCGTTAACAGCCACCAGGGCATTTCACAGGAGATGCGGCAGAGGGTGAGACTCATCTGTTTCTCTTGTCCACATGGAAACGTCTGGGACTTAATGCAGAGCCAAGGGGGGGCTGCAAGGCACACAGCCCCCCGGTCCTGGTCATCCCAAGGCTCGAAAGCCTGATAACTCAGTCCTGCACTCCCAGACCACTTGACAGATGTTTCTAATGCAGCTGGATTACAGCAACATCCTTTCCACATGGGACCTGCCTGGGACACCTGGGACAGCCACAGCATCTGCTACAGGGGAGCAGCAGCTCCGAAAGCCCAGGAGGAGATGCTGAAGCGCGCATCTCTTCCGAGGATGTCCCTCAGCCACAGCAAGGAGGCAGAGGTCTTTGGAGAGCGCTATTGATACAAGCAGCGGCGCGAGCTATTTGCAGAAAAAAAAAACCAAAAACGCATATACAGGAAGCACACAGTTCCTGATTTCCAGCTTGGTTTAATGCAAAGAATTTCCTTTTTCCCTTCAGACTCATGCAGGAAGCCTGCAAAGAGACCAGCCTCATAATCTGATTAGGCCCCATCCTACGCACGTTTCCTGGAACATGCAATTGGACTGCAGAAGCCACTTTCCATCCCTCCCCACCACTCACAGCATAAGGTAGCAAGTGCAGCCCTGCCCAAGCCACCGCTTTTGGTCAAGGCGGTGAAAAAACATCAGAATAAACCCATTGCTACTGCAGAAAAAGAATTAACCAAGGCTTAAAGAACTGCAGCCTTAGGAGGACTTCTCCCCCATACACACACCCCCCCAGAGGGTGTGGGCCTGTTTTTAGCTTGAAAAATAGGTATTGGCTTTGTTCATCCCTCAGGGCAGGGATAGAAACCTAAATGTCAGCATTTGTGAAATAAGTTTTTAATGAGCCATTTGGGAATCAAAGGGCATCCACGCTGCAAGGACGGGAGGGTGAACACCACAAAGACACTGTGGAGACAGGTGATGAACAGATGATAGGCATTAGATCACTGACACGGCTGGGAACCCGAAAGCTCTCAGCTCCAGGTACCTGACTTTTAAGACCCTTCTCCATAGGGACCAGGCTGCTGGTTTGCTCATGGAGTGACCAAGGTGATGGGCACCAGGGATAAAGGAGCCCTTTGGCTAGGCCAGTCCTTTTCAAACTGAGGAAAAAATCAAAGCCCCCGTTACAGAATACAAAAATGACCTTCCAACAGCCCAAAGTGGCATCAGCGACAGATCCAGCATGTGATGGTAGACGTGAAAAGCCAGCCCCTGAGAATAGCTCCAGGAGATCAGGATTTGCCTTGCTGAGCAGAGGGAAACGCCAGTGCCCACCTTTCTGCACACCACGAAGCATCTCCAGGCGGGTTCTGGGGCTGACACATGAACCAGCCTTCCTGTGGCAGCACTAGCAGCACTGAGCTCTGTTCCCCTTTCCGAGGAACTCCCCGCCGCAGAGCCACAGGCACGCTTCTGCCGGGCCCCCACCACCTGCCTTGGCCAGCTGAGCTGGCCCTGCGGGAGAAAGCTCTTGCTGGGGGAGCAGTTCAGGTGCTGGGGGCACTGGGAGCAGCCTTCCCCTGCCCGCTGGCTCGCTCGCAGTGGTCACACAGCTCCATGCCGAGTGAGACCCGGACACCTGGGAGAGTCCAGCTGGCTACTGCTGCTCCGCTGGCAGAGCCTCTGCTGGAGCACAAAGCTCCGATTCATTCATCCAGGTGCCTCCGAGGCTCCCCAGAAGAATCATCTCCTAGAAACCCGATTAATTTAAACCCCTCTGGAAGCAGCAGCAAGCAGCTCCGGTACCACCCAGCCACAAAGGAAACTTGCCCTCAAATATAGCTTTGGCAGTGCGAGCTGGAAGACTGGCTTCCTCTTCGGTGCGCTCTGCCTTACCCTGCCGCTGCAGACGGCGAGGAATTCTCCTTGGCAGCCCGCAAAAGAGATACAGCTGCATCCGAGAAATGCGTTCCAGGGCCGAGAGCACTTCATTTGTCTTGGGACCATAACGAGAGCAGTTCACTCTGCCTTGGGGGAAACCATAGGATACTGGAAAATCACCGAGGGCCTGATCCAAAAAACCCTCTCCAAGGCAAGGCTAGTTTTCTCTCTCTGAGCTAGGGCATTAACCATTCTTACTCCCTCACTGGAAAAGGGGAGAGAACAGTCTATTTATGCATTTCATGACCTGCAGTAAGGAACACGCCCTATCTGGAAATAAACAGTAGGCTGGGGGCTCGGAATTGAAGTGTAATTTAAGTTGCTGCCAATGTTCTCGTCCTCCTTTACCGTAGAGAGCCTGCCGAAAAAGCACGTCTGCTCCTTGCAGTGCATTTCCCAGCTCTCACCTCCCTGCCTGCTCAGGCAGAGTGTATAGGCAGTCTCAGCACACATTTGCCTTTGAGCTCGAATTCTCCTGTAGTGCTGCTAAGGGAGCCTGTGCCCAAAGACACTTTCATACAGTTTGGTCAGAGCGAGAAAACCAGAGAAAATCCGAGTTGAGATTCAGGTGCAGCAATGGCAAAGTGGGGAAGCAGAAGGCACCAGCTGCCTCGCTGGGAAGCTCTCGCAGAGCCTGGCTGTGTGAACAAGCCCCCGACGGCAGCCAGGGTGTGAATTCACGCTGCCCGGGCTGACTGACCCTTTTCATGCCGGGGCTGAGCACACCTCAGCTCCAGAGTCAAGTGCTAAAGTACTGCCTGGAGAGATGGAAACAAACAGCTCCCAAAAACCTGCCAGAGGACAGTTCTGAGTTTTCCATGCGGGTTGTGCGCTTCAGAGACACAGCGGCCGTGGGCTTGAGCACGCTCTGGCCAGCGAGTCCCGCAGGCATCCCGGTTCCTGCCACTGTTGCCCTGAGCTCTGCCCGTGATGTGTTCCTGATGAATATCCAAGATGCCAAAACACTGACCTGGTTTTGTTTCCTGGACCACAAATTACCACCTCCCCGCCACCAGCCAAGTTGCCAAAGTAAGCAGCTATTGCAAATACTCAAGGTTAATATTTACATTTGGATTCAGGGCAGGAAGCATGTGTTTTCTTACTGGTAAAGGGAGTGGGAGAGCTGGGACCACAGGCGGCTCAGCTGGTCAGGGGACCGCCATTATATTTCTGTCGCTGCAGCAGATGCTGGAGGTTGGCGAGCAAGCAAGGTTTCAGGATACAGCTGGATGCATTTGATGCCCCAGATGATTGCAGTGTGGCCTGCACAAGCGTGGCAAACCATCCTGGTGAAAGCACACGTGAGACTTGGGCCAATCCCGACTTACCAGCCATGCTGGAGCAGCCACCGCTTCCCATCCCGGCGGCCGCAGCAGCCCTGCTCACGCTCGTAATTACCGAGACTTCAAAGGGAACCACCCACAACATGCCATAAAATCAGCGCGGACAAAGCAATCCAGCTAAGCAGTAAACTCGGTTTTAAAAAGGTTCATCTGAATGCAGGGGAGAAGTTGTCAAACAAATGTGCTCAGCTCCGGATATGGGATACCACTCAGCAGAGTGGTCTCTTTGTCAAGTCTGCTACAGAAACAGAAGCATTTCACCAGAGCATCAACCCCCTCATCGCCCAGAAAACTGGAAACTTGGTCCTTTTGGTCTCAGTGTTCCCTTCCCGGGGCAGCTTCAGCCTTTCGGTGCTGTAAGCCGCCTGCCACGCCACGTTTAACTCTTGGGGACACTTTGAGTGTGGGGAGATGAGTAGCCAAAAGGGGGTTTTTGCACAGTCACAGCAGCTGGCTAACACACAGAGGCCCGTTATGGCCCTGGAGCCGACAGTTTCACCCCTGCCACGGAGCCAAGAAGGAAGATTTCTCTCATCCACGCACAGGCAGGGAAGAAGAGTAACTGCTCGGCACCGGGAGCGGCTTCACTGGCGGCAGCAATACTCAAAGCATCAGAACCACAGTACAGAAAGCAATTCCTGCAGAATTTGGGCAACGTTTGGAGAGACAACCAGGCTCCGGAAGCTGGCATTTACTCATTTCCTTCAGACTTTCCCTTCCTCCCAGCCACAGCAGCCCAGGAAAGCCTGCCCTGCAGACAAGGGCAACGCACAAGGCAGCGGCCACCTACCAAGCGCTTCAGCCCCTGTGCAGCTCCTTTCTAGGAGGGAAACGGGGCGTTTGGGATCTGCAGGCTACGGGTCACTAATGGGGATGTCAGGTTTACCCACAAGATCTCTACATCACAGCAAAGCGCCTCTAATCGCACCCGAGCAGACGTAAGGAACAAAGCAGAGGAGGGGCGGCAGTTACTCTTAGGGCTCCTGCTGTTCCAGAAGAACCACGATTTCTCTGTCCTTGCTGGGGGGGCAGTACACCCCCGACCCCCAAACCTTTCCTGCAGTCGAGAGGTCACATGCCAGTAAAGCTGGGAGAAGGAAAGGAATGGTCATTCTTTCAACAAGATTTTTTTCAGAAATAACGCAATAAGGCCCTGGCAGCAGCTTGGAGCTCAGTACTTGCAACAGCTTTGTGGTTTAGGCTGATGGCAACGAACTTGTTTTATTTCTACACCGGGGTTTGATTATCCCTCCTGTCACACACACGCACACACCCCCACGGCTTTCCAGGCTGGTCCCCGTGCTCGCTAGCGCGGCCTCTCAGAAGGCTGAGAGCAGCGTGACCAGCATCCCCCAGTCCTTGATACCTCTCCCCACAGCACGGCCACTGGGAGAGCTTACTGAACAGGTCAAACATGCAGAAAGAGGTTTATTTTGCCTGCCGGGTGCTTTCCTTGGAAAGAATAAGCACAGGGGAGGCAGGTCACGCACCTGCTTTGCGGGACCCTCTTTCAGCACAACGGGCCAAGCGTACACTGGCTTTCAGCAGCTCTGCACCGCCAGTCTTTGTTAAGTCAGCCCGTAAGCCTGTTAATGCCAAAGTGTCCCTAATTCCAAGGGTTCCCATGCAAGCCTGAACGACCTGCAAGAAAGGATGTAGGTACGATACCGACAGCACGCACAGGATCCGCTATTTAGTGCTTCAGTCGAGCCTTGCAGTGCCCATCCCTGGCGAGGGACCCCTCGAGCCTCCCAACACCCTCCACCAGCACAGATCATGATCTCAAGTAGATGCAGCTGGGGAGAACCAGGCCACGCTCTGAGCCAGAGGGAGAACGGCATCAGCCAGGGCTCGGGCAGAAGAGAAAGATGCCGTACAAACCTTGCAGGCACCCAACCTGTTGCTAGGCAAGGGAAGAAAGGCTGGGGCCAAGCCAGTCTTGCCACAGAAACGAATTGAGCAGTGTTACAGAACCAGGAGCAGCAAATCCAGCACTCCAGGTAGAAAGGATGGGGGCAACAGATGCTGTGAGCAACCAACCCCCAGCACAAAAGCCAGCCCGCCCCGCACTCAGCCCTGCCCAGCAGCAGTACCACGAGCTAGCCAGGTTTCTCAGGACTTCTGCAAGGGCTGAGCTGGCAGCAGCAGCATTACAACCATTTTGCTGTCTCTAGCAGTCTGCTGCCCTAGGTAACTGCCCGACAGGGTGGAGCTAGCAAGGTATAGGCAGCGTAGACAAATATTGACTTGCCTGCGGGCACGGAGAGCGCTACCAGAGCCCAGAATTAAATGCAGGGGTCTGAAGTCCCAGCCCTCTGCTTTTTACTCCATCACCCATCAGCAGGCGTGTTTCGTAACTTAGCGTGGCACCGCCCCGAGGAACGCTGCCTCTTCCTAAACTTCTCCTGCACACTTTGAACGAGGCACTCACACAACACGGCTCAGCACTCGTACGGGAGAGACAGCCAGCGCTGGATGGCAAAAAGAGACCCAACAAACCGCAAACCAACCAAGCCCCTGAATCCTGGCGTTGCAGGGACGCGCGTGAGGAGAATACGGAGTTATTCCATGTTCAAGAGATGCAGAAACCCCACTCGTGACCTGCCCGCGTTCGGTCCCGTACCAACACCAAACAAGCACTCCCTGTCCTGTAACCGATCCCATTTCTCAGCTTGAAGTGACCGTCAGCTGTACGGCTGCTCCCCAGTCACCACCCTCCGCAGGATTTATAAAAACACGCTTGACTTCTAATAGCAACAAACGCTTTTTTCAGGTCACCCTAAGGCTGTCTGCGTGAAGGGGTGGGTGAGCATGAAGAACCCCCAAACCAGCTGTAAGAAACCCCTCAGCACAGCGGCACGGGGGAGGTGGGCAACCGACCGGGGGCCCTGGGCTGGCAAACAGGCATGGACCGAGCCCATCCACCGGAGAGCCACTGACCCCTCCCGAAGCCAGAGCAGAGAAGGAGCAACCGAGAAGGGATGGTGCCCCCAAGTCACACGGGCTCCTGCGGCCACCGAGAAAAGGAGACCGAAGCTTTGAAACAGTTTCTTTGGGAGAGGCTGGGGGAGGCACCAACACCGCACCACATGCATCGAAGTGTATTTTTTTTTTTTTCCCCAGCTCACAGCCATTTCAAGCAAGTTTTAAAGCTCGGTCCCGGTTTGGTGTCTCCAGCATCTCCAGCCCAGGTTACAGAGCCCGCGGAGATGCTGGCAGGCAGCGGGCTCTCCCCCGACGGGGGGTACGGGGCGGCCCGAAAGAGCCGTCGGGGCTGGCAGAGGACAAACAGCCGGGGTCCGGGCAGGGCAAGCAGGCGGCTACTGCAGCTCGCCACACAGGGGCAC
>NW_020799127.1:5584105-5590649 GCF_003259725.1 Athene cunicularia | reverse complement strand
GGTCACCTGGGGAGCCACAGCAGGGTTGGGGATCAGGACAAGGATTTTTAAGTCCTTGCATCTAAACATTGAGTCATACTTTACATTGTCATCACACTGATAGCAGTCAAGCTCCTTGCATCAGCATTCCCACCCTCTTCCTACAGAGGAACTACATAACCACAATTAAAAATCACACCTAGATTGTGGAGTTGGAGTTTCACATCAGAAGAAAGGTTTGGTTATTTACAAGTGCACGGGAATGCCATATGTACATATACAATCTGGGGTTTTTTTTCCTTTTCAAAAAACAAAAGATTACAAACCTGATCATATGTTGCAAAATTCAGTGCACAGTGCTGTGAAAGAAAATGTTTTAAATTGAGTCAATTTGATTGAATAAATCTACTCATGTGAGCAAAGTTTTCAGGATAAGGCCTTAAATTAAGAACATACCAATTATCTCATGACCACTGAATTGCAAATTTACTTGTTTTGTAATGGTACCAGTACTAGCATATGAGCTTTTTTAACCTAGTAAGGCTGTATTATGCCATCCATTTTTCAACAGATCCAGTCACTGATTTCAAAAGGCCCTGCTTCCTAAAACCATGGCACAATGCAGTAGATGATTAGATGTAATACTCGTCTCAAAAAACTAAACTCTCCTAACAGTCAAATTGTAGGTAATTATGGCAAGCACAAAGCCTACATCAAGAAGCTGACAATAGCACTGGGGACATTGACAGTAGGCAGCTTGTTGAGATATGGGGCCAATGACTCCCCCCCTCACCACCCCACGCCCGGTCCTCACCGCCGCTCCCCCCCCGGCCAGCCGGGACGCGCCTCGTCTCCTCAGCTGGTCGCCGAGCCCCCCAGCCCCGGGAGGGGGGTCCCGGTCCTGGCAGTCACAGCGTGGGAACCCCAGAACGCATCTCGCAGCCCCCCCTTTCCCCAATCGGCCTTCTAGTGCCAGCGCTCCGTCCCCCTCCAGGCTGGCAGACGTGTTCTCCTTGCTCCACAGCACCCCAGATTCCACGCCAGCAGCAATCTCAGGTGGCCCCCAGCACCTAAAGGCTCCCGAAGGTCTCAGTGTTGGTGGTGAGTTCACACAGACCTGGGAGTTTTGCTGCCGAGAGAACCAAGCAAGCCCCAGCGCCGGAGTCTGGCAAAGCTCAGGCACGGTATCCCTAAAACGCCCCCAGCTCAGGGGCAGTCGGGAGGGCACAGTGTGCCCAAAGTGGGTTCCCCGCTTTCACCCCAATGCCTACGGGTGAGACAGGGACACCCAAATCTCACCCAGTGACCATGGGGTGACGGTGACACCCAAATCTGGGGTAAAACTGGGGTCAGGTGTGCTATAGGCTTGGTGCAAACTGAGCCCGTTTTGCCATCGGAAACGTTTATGTTCAGAGGCCTTTAACCAACTCATGTCAAATCTATGTTTCTTCACATAAAAGACAGAAATTAACCCAAAGAAATGTCCTGAATCTGGCACCTTTCATGAATGCTGGGTGAGAAAACAAAGCCAGCTGTCCAAGAGGGAGAAAAAGCCAGGGTACAGCCAGCGAGCACACACGCCCCCCTCCCCCCCAGTCTACCCATAGTGTCAAAAATAGCAGTTTTATAACTATAATAAGACTCAGCGAATTCCATGTCTATTCGGGGAATACCCAGAGAGCTGGCAGCCGGAGCCAGCTCATTTCTCAGTGAGGAGGACTGGCGGGTCGCATAGCTGTCCCGCATGCCACTGCCTTGCTCACGGGGCAACAAGGACCACAGAGGCCAAATAGCAACCCTGATAACAATGACCCCTGTCCTCTCCTTCCTCATTTCCCCTGCCACCGAGGCTCCTAGTTACTGGGACCTCCTGTCATCGCACTGAGACTTCATTGTGAGAGACCAAACGGTGGCTTCTGGGTTATGCCCTGTCTCATATGGCTGGAGGGGGACGAGACTGTTTCTCAGGGCAATGCACATGGTCAGGGAGAAAGTGCTGTTCTGTTTTGTAGTTAAAAACAGATCAAAAGGAAAGCCCTGGAACAGATCTCCCCCCGTCTTAGAAGATACTGATTTCTAGACTGTGCAGCTGGCATGCAGATAACTGGTGAAAATGGTCCCCTCCTGTGAGATCTCAGCCCTCCTGTCCTTTGATCCCCTGGAAAGACCCAGCAGAGAAACCCAGACTCTGGCCTGGGCGCTCGCTGCAGCCAGAACAGCCCATTTTGGGGGTGTTGGGATGGTGCCGGTCCCTCGGGGGACCTGCTGCAATCAAAACGCAGAGGATGTCTGTGTGACCCCGTCTAACCTGCTCAGTCTCAGCTGGTGGCTGGCTGGGAGAGGCTTAAAGGAGGCCAGGCTCTGCCCTGCTACGCTTGCCCCAGCAAGGACAGATTTTTCTGGCTACCAGGTGGTTGCTGGGGGCAACTCCTCTGCTGTGTGGCCCAGGAACGGGGGAGCAGCCCGGCTCCTGTGTGCCTGGCACAGCTGGCCCAAAGAGCAGGAGAAGGTGGGTTTCGGCACCCAGCTCTGGAGCCGGGTACTGCTGCCCCAGCCCTGAGGGATTTCCTGCTGCAGGCAAAGGAGAGCGTATTTTTAGCTCTGATCTATACGTTCTCCTGGGAATATCTCCAGAGATGGGAGAGCGGGTGGCAATGCCACGTGCTAATGGCCAGGACAGCACTGGCAGCATGGCTGGGAGCGAAGAAAAGCGAGAACACGTCGGGAAAGGGATAACGTTTGTCTTGCAATTACAGAGCGTGTGCTTGGGCTGGAAAATTGCCAGGGGACGGGGCAGAAGGTCCCCGGTGAGAACAGGGTTGATGTGCCACCAAAAGCCGTCCCACGGGACAGGAGACTCAGGAGGAAGCTCACCAGGAGCCTTTGCCTGCAGGCTGGTCTCTGGGTTGACACCAGACTCGCTGTGGAGGGTTTCTGAAGATGTGAAGTTCTGGGAACAACGTTCCGGGGTGGCTTTAATGTCTGCCCTGAGGACAGCTATAAAGATCCCACTTCACCTGAGTCAGAGGAGCACCCAGTGTTCCTCAAAGTCACTTGTCATTTCCTCCTGACCCGTTCATCGATAGAAGCACAGATTCACACATGTGCCGGCTGGAGCGGGGCAGCTGGGTGCCAGGACACAGCCACATCACGCAGCTCTCCAACAGCTGGTGCTGGGAATGCAGAGGGAGCGACTGGGATTCCAGTCTGGCGGAAGGGAGATCCCCCAGGTGCGCTTTGGCCAGACACTGTGAACTAATCTCACTCATTTGGATGGATCCACATGGGGCCAGGATGTATTTGCTACGAAACGGTCAGGACCCTCATGTTAGACCCACCCGAGGGATAGCAGCTCAGGCAGCCCAGCACCACTACGTGTGCTCAGCTTCAGGAAGATGCTCACACTCCCAGCCACAGCTGCAAGAGCTCCGTAAACCTTTAAATTCAGGGCACCTAAATAGCCTTGAACTGCAGACACCGTGACAGGCTCCCTTGATGAAGAGCCAGAAAGACCGTATTCATGGGCCAAGTTGTCTACTTACAAACATTGCAGCCCCTTTTCTCTCTGAATAATCACGTTTTCCCAGCCAGAGACACAAAGGTCCATTACAGAGCAGGGTAATGGATCATTACGCTGCTTTGGCAGGCGAGGAGAGCGCAGTGCGGGGAGTGGAAGCGACCAGCCCGAAGCACAGGCTGTGTCAGCAGCAGAGCAGGGGAAAAAAAACCACATCACTCCTGCTCCCCATCACACACGCTGCAAAACGAGGCCAAGCGGCCACAGAGCCGAGGAGTCCAAATCTATTAACAGCCACTACCCCAGGCTACAGGAGGAAGGGATGTGGGCCGCAAACAGCACCCAGCAGAGGTTTAGGGCTGGTCTGCGGCATTCCAGCAGGACTAGCCCCCACCATCCTGGCTAGCAGCAGAGCCTCAGGACAAGCCGGCTAGTGAGCCTCTCGTTTCAGAGTAACCAGCTAAGCCCTCAGGGAGCAGGAACTGTGCGAGACACCGGATGGAAATCCCAAAGGACAGCCCCGGGAGACCAGTCACACCATCGCCAAAGCAACCCCTCCCCGCCCTTCACTCCCCCGTGTCCCCCGCTGGCCTCCCCACCACTCCGCTGAAGCCTCGGTTCAGAGGTTTAAGAACAGAATAAGCCGCTTTTAGCCCCAGACTGAAGCTCCTCGGCACTGCGAGGCTCGCGACCGGCTGTCGGGGTTGGCCGTTCCCCGCGGCCAGGGCTGCCAGGGCAAGCTGAGGATGGGCAAGTCTATCCAACCCCAAATGCCTTCTCCTTCTTGAAGGTACCGCCTGTTGCCTTCTGCTGGGTTCGGTGTGCTCCTGGGAGCACTGAGCTCTCTGAGCCCGTGCTGCCAGAGCGCATGGCCAGGCCGTTCCCCTGAGTCACGCTTGCTGCCTGCCCAAGCGTGCCCCCAGCGTGGCTCCTGTCCTTCTTTCCTTCCTCTTTCCCTTCACAACAGCTTCATCAAGCCCGTAGTAAAAAAAACCCATCCGGCTGCCAGGGCTCAGCTTTTCCTTCTGGCCAAGACAACGATAGTTTTTTCTCCTCCTGCTTTGCAGCAAGCTGGCAAAACGCCTCTGAAAGAGGCACCGACTCTGCAAGTCCGTGCCTGTCGTGGCATAATAAGGACATTGTTGAGAAGATGCTGCACCAGGAGGTTGATCTGGAGCAAACCATGGCCCCGGTTGTGAGTTGTGCAACCCCTGTGGCTGTTCAATCACTGGCCTCGTTGTTTCCCGTTGTGGGTCTTCGGCATCTCATTGTCCATTGAAAAGCTGTTTCCTACGGAGCTGGTGCAGGCACCGATCGAAAGCGCATCATCGCTGGGTATCAAAATGACTCCGTTTGCTAAATTAGCTGCCTCCCAAACGGCAGGAAACCCACGTTCTTTTCTCACTTCACACCACTTGGATGCACACGAGCTTTTGACTGAACAAAATTTTCCACCTCCCACCTTCTTTTCTCGCAGGGGGATGAAGCCGCAGGGATCAGAGGCAGAGCTCTGGCCAGGTGGAAGGGCCCCACTAGGAAGAACTGTTTAGGGCAGGAACTTTGATGCTGGTACATGTCAAACCACATCCTGCCGTGCATGCTTGCGGCTGACTTTCCATGGCTCCTCAGCTTACAGAGGGTAAAACCCAGGGGAAACTGCTGCCATCGGTGAAAAGCAGGCCACAGAAGCATCACCTCAGCCTTGTGGACATGGTGTGATGTCAACGGGGTACGGAGCCTCTTGAAAATGCTGCCTAAGAAGAGGGGCTAAAAGCGTGCAGGGCCAAGAAGGAAAAGCTCGTGGATACTTGAATAGGTGAAACCGTGAGTGTGATCACTCCTGCAGACACGGGGTGGATAGGACTGAGGGTGGCGGTCACAGAGGCTGCGTTTAGCAGACACCGCAGGTACCTGCATGATCCACTCTGGTTTGATGGGAAATAAGAGGGGGAGATACTGGTCTGACTTCACCCAGTATCTGCCCAGGAGATGGATACACACCAGCAAGCGTAAGGCACACAAGAACAAAAAAAAAAAAAGCAATAGGCCCCTTAAAAACATATTTTAATAGTTTTCCAACTTTATTTCATGGTGATTGACGAAAGACACAAGTTAGTAATGGTTATATCATGCTGCTCCTCTACTGTGCATTGCCCTTCAGAATTCATACAGCAGTTCACAATGGTCATTAATTTACCCTATAAATGAAGCCACATGGACATCTTTTTTTTTTGTAAAAACAAAACAAAAAAAAAAACGGGAAAAAAACCCCCAAACCTCAATGTTGTCTTTTTTTTTTTTTTTTTTTTTTTTTTTTTTTTTTTTTTGATCATACATGTTATAAATGCTATTAAAAATAAAGCCGAAGTTAAGTGCACAGCCCCTAGGGAGCACTGCTGAATCTGACCTTGGTTCAAGATGCTTGACAACGAGGACACAAGGTCCTGTTTTAAGGCATTTCCAAGCCCCAGCAAAAGCAGACAGAGTTTTAGGGTTTTTTTGTTTAGTTGTTTGGTGGTTGTTTGGGTTGGTTTTTTTGTTTTTTTTTTTTTGCAGTGACCCTGGCTTCATTTCAGTGGCATTTTAGAAAAATTAGCAGCTTCCTCTGTGCATGCCCCTCTCCCTCTGGAGTTGGCACATCCAGCCCTCAAGTCTCAGCCAACGCGGTTGCCCACGGTCTCAAAAACACAAACTGAGGGTCTCACTCTTCCCTCCCATCCCACCCCCTCCTGCAGTCCTAGTTAGCCCCCGCCTAGCTACACCTCGGGACCAAAAATACAGGAGTCCATCCCTTTCACGACACAGGCACAGAACTCCCCACCAGCAACCACGAGTTATATACAGTAGCCACTTAAAATGTGGTATTGCCACACACACACACATACACACACACACACACACACACACACACACACAGAGCAGTCTCCATGCACAGAGGGCGCAGCCCCCCCCCCATGAAATATTTAACCACTGGATTTTTTTTTTTTAGAGGAACGTCAATAGATTAGGCAGAGACTGGGGGGGAGGGATAGATTTCTTTTAATTAAG
>NW_020799127.1:5539526-5584055 GCF_003259725.1 Athene cunicularia | reverse complement strand
AAAAAAAAAAAAAAAAAAAAAAAAAAAAAAAAAAAAAAAAAAGAAACCCAAGTGGTTTTACACTACGTTCTTCCCCTTTGATACACCTGTGTTCACAGCTCACCCTGAGAAACGGAATTTGACTTTTCATGGCTCGAAATTTAGTGCCGAGAAACAGCATTTTTAAAGGGTGCGCTACTTTGTAAAAGTACACTAGAAGGTGTGCTAGAAATTTAGGGTAAAACTGAAAAACGACGGCACGTTACATATTAATTAACATTTGATCCCTGGCAGGATCCCTCAGATGAATTCTGCGTGCTTTGTGAAGCCGTTTTGGCATAGAGCAACGCCAGCTGCCATCTCGGGGTGGGAAAAGGACACAGTTGTGTCCCAGTGGTGGAAGAGACATAGGTGCTACACAGCATCAGTAAATTTTCCCCATGGAGAAGGAACCTGAAGGGAGCGGGTCGTTTCTTTCCTAGCTGCAACCCAGTTGTTCTTCTCCTGCTCACGGGAGATTCCGTGTTTGCATGCAAACGTGTGCTGGCTGACAGACACCCGCAAACACACACACACAGTCATTCATTCACACGCATACTGGCTTTGTAATTGGCACCACAGTATTTGCTGTCGAGATTTGCACGGAGGAAGAAAAATACTTCAAAAAATAAAAAACACCTCCTCCCAAACATTACTGCCTCGACAGCTGACTGACGCCCCGTTCCCGTTTCCATTGCTGCTGGGCTGGCAGTGTCCAGAGGAGCTTTGATCATGGCGTGGAAGACCCTGCATCGCACTGGGCATTGCAAAAAAATGAAGTCAAAGGTAAAACTCCAATTACTCTTCGTGGGCGAGGCTCTAATACCAGCTCTAGAGATTCACATGCTGGCCGGCTGCAAGCATCCTCATGGTAGACAGAGGGCAAGTCATGCCCGGAGGCTGAAAAATGGACATGGGTCATGGAAGGACATATCCAACAGACTTTTTTTTTTTTTTTTAAAAAGTGAAAAGGGACCCAGTCCCCGTGCCCTCACGGCCCCTTTGGCAGCGCTGGAATAGGCAGAGCACTTCCAGCTCTCGAAGACGTGCTGCAAGTTCTCACTGGTGCACGGGAGGGCAACGCTGGGTACACAGAAGCTCTTGGGAAGAGAAGCCAGGGCAAGCAGGTGGTTAGGACATGTCTGGATAAACACAAAGCGTGGAAATGAGGTTTCACAGCTGCTTCTGCACATGTCCAAGAGGAGGAGGAGGAGAGCCAACAAGAGAAATCAATGTTTCCCCCACAGCACCTCTCAGTCCAGCAAACAGTCATAAGACAACCAAAGAGCAATGCTTTTCTGCCTGCTCAGAGCAGACCTTGGTCTCTCTTCCAGTGCATGGCATCCCTGATTTTAACAGAGCATAAAGGAGAAAAGCACTTGAGATTCTTACACACATAAATTATAGTGAGAGGAAGGGGGGGAGGAGGGAGATGGGGTGAACACAGGGCCAGGAGAAGGCTTAGCAGAGCCAGGCCCCAAAGCAGGGTGGTAATTCCCGCTTCTCCGACGGCCACTTCCCGGCTCAGCCCACACTGCAGAGGGGACTTTGGGGCCAGGCCCGAGATGGGAAGGCAGTGAATCCACGAAGGCCACGCGTCTCGCCAGCACCAGCAGCCTTTCCCCCATGGGTATGAACAACAACCCAAGAACACAAGTAAGGAGGGGGAAAAATAACCCAAAAAACAAGCTTCAAGTATGAATAAGATTTACAATGCAGGTGCAACGGGGAAGTTCTTCTGTCACTTCTTGGAGACTTGGTTCAAGGTTTGTTCTTTGTTGCTGCTGTTTTGATTAGAGTCTGACTGATCTGGATAGACTGCAACCGAACAAATAACCCAAAAGAAAAGGTGTTTCCTCCCCTCCCTTTCCCCCCTCCCCCCAAAATATAAAAAGCAATAAGTTTACAAAAATAGAAAATAATTACAGCAATAGGCAGGAGGGAGGGAAGGAGAAGGAAGGGTCCCTGGGGGTCTATTTGGCTGAGCAGTGTAATATCGTGGGGTTGTTTAAAGCGTCCTCCACCAGATGCAGTTCTTGGCGGTCGACAATCACGTCCCTTATGCAGCCAATAAAGCCAGTGCTGTAGGCCTTGGGCAGCTTGTGAGCCACGCTCAGCTTCTCCATTCCCCCTGCAAGAGACAGCACAGAAGGTCGGGGAGGGGAGGAGGACAAAGGACACGCTGCTGTGGGGGCCAGCAGCCTGCCGCGGGCAGTCACACACTCACACACACCGTGCAGGCACCGCCGGGAACACCCTCCCCAACAGCAGGGAAAAGCCTCTTTCCTGCCGGTATTTATTTTCACTTAAATCAGAGAAATGCCAGTTCTAACCAATACATACAGGTTGCCTGAAGACACTTAAAAACAGTAACTTGCATTCTAAAATACCAATTCAACTTAAAAACACTTCGTTTCCTCGGGAGGCCGGTCCCGAATTCAAACGGAATTTTTTTTCAGTTACTGAAACATCAACTGCAGCTCATCCCACGCCCTAAATTTATGAAAGGCCGATTGCAAACAAAACATTTGGAGGAGCCAGTGGGGGAACCCAAGCATAAATTTCTCACAGAAAAATTCTGCTTTTCACAAAATTTCTAGGCTGATTTCGGAATGAGAGATGGCATCTGGGACACTGTCTTTTCAGAGTTACGTTTTTGAATATGAACTCTTTGTGAGACAGGTTAGACCCGAAACTACAGGCTTAGACTGGGAAGACAAGAACAGATGCTTCCACAAAAAGTGTGAGAGAGAATCTAAATCACTGTCTCTTCACTACAGATGATCAAAGTCCCCGGATGAACATTTATGACCACTGATTTCTGTGGCCCTTGTGCCCCCTTTTGCAATCATGAACACTAGGACTGCTACAGCACCTGCCTGAGGAAAAGCCCCGTCCTTAACTTATAGATGGAGAGCTGAGTCGTGCAAGTTCCTCGAGAGATGAGGGAAGCCCAGGACCTGCAGCACCACCCATCGCTGGGCACCCTCCTGTCACCCCTTCAGGCTCCCAAGAGGACTTGACTATCCTCTTAGCTCGGATTAGTACTGGTTGTATTCAATCGCAATTATCCTGTACTTGTGGGTGGATTTCTTGCCGATTTAGGCGGTTACAGGACAAATCTGCTTGTCTGTGCTGAAGGATCTGCTACAGGCAGCGTTGAGAGAGACTCAATGGGCCAAACTGTTTGCAGGATCAAAAATACTTACGTCAACACAAATGGAACCGACTCTGCTGCACACATGGGCACGTTGTGGCATGTCGGCTTATTCTATGTCATGCAAATAAAGCAACATTTAAAATCTGGGTGTTTACGTATTTCCAGACAGAATTACTCTTTTCTCAATTGATCCACTGCACCTTTGGGAACAAGTTACCCAAGCAAGTAACGTTTGGCAGGCTTGTGAACTGAATGAGGCTTCCACATGTGAGGGAACTGGGCGGGCGGGCGCACTCCCAGTTTAAAGAATCACAGAATCAGCTAGGTTGGAAAGGACCTTGAAGACCATCTAGTCCAACTGTTAACTAGCACTGAAAATTCCCAACTATACCACATCCTTAAGCACTAATCGATCACCTAAAGCCCTAAGTCAATGTTGAAGAGGGAAAGGGTGTTCCGTGCCATCGGCAGAAGGGGATCCAGAGCCACAGGCCAGCTATCAGCTCTCTTCAGGGGACAAGGGGACATGGAAAGGACAGGCATTTGGTAAAGCCAACCCTTCATCCCCCCGGAGTGGGCAGAGAACAAGCACGGGGACTTAGCTCAAACTTGTCAAAGCTGCCTGGGAGGCAAACGTGTGACACGGGACCCGGTGCGGGAGCATCCGCGTCCCAGCTCCAGCTCTGAGCCCCTCAGCGAGGGGCGCGGGGGGAGGTTCACCCCTTCCACAGCGACTCACCCAGCCACAGGGCCCCGTCTGTGTCCAGCTGTGTTGCACCAAGCGGAGAAGAGCCAGCAATGGGGGCTTCGTTGCCGACTTGAAGGGAACCTTCTCTCTGTACCCTGCTCCCGGAGGGAGAGGAGAAGAAATAAAAGGTGATTAAGCAAACCTTAGAGGAAAAACCTAGAGCTGCCCTCTGCTTTAGGTTAAACCCAGACGCTGGGCGCCATCAGCCCTTCTCCACCTGGAGAGGGAGCAGAGCTTTCCCTCAGGCCACGTGGCCGGGGGTGAGCATTTCCCTCTGGCATCCCCCGGGCATCCCGCAGCCCCGGCGACGGCCCTGCCAGCGGCCGCAGCTTCCTCCCGCGCCCTCCAGACCCATCGGCAGAAATCCCTGGCATGCCAGCCGCATGATCCGCTCACCACTCCCACCACCAATAAAAATAAAAGGGACGGCTCGGGCTCAACACGAACAGAATGTCAAACCCTCAGCCAGCTAAAATAAAAGGCACGAACCTTTCGTACCTCCTTGAGCCTGCCCCTTTGACATTTCCAGGCGTGTCACAACACGCGCCCCTCCAACGCGGCACTGCCCACATGCCTCTCCTCTATTATTATCCAAGAAGAGGAGTGACCCTTGGGGATCACAGGGCACGGAGCCACGGCCATGACTCAGGCTCCCTAGATCACAGCGTGCCCATCCCAGAGTGACCTGCCACGCTCCCTCTCTCTCTCTAGCCTTCGCACCTGTACGCTTTGATATGAATCCACTGGTTGGTGTTGACCGGCACTGTGGATCGTAGGACGACTGGCTTGGAGCCGAGGTCGTAGGTCATTTGTATGAAGCCATCCACCACGGCGAGGGCGATGTAGTCTGATCGCTCCAACCCCTTCCCGCTCCACAGGATCAGCCCTTGAGTGGCTTCTGTTTTGATGCTCAGTTCGAAGTGGTTTGATTGCAAGGCCTTCTCGCTGCACGGGGAGATGGGAGCAGGGGAGAAGGCAGAGTTAAAAACACGGCTACAAAAGCAAGAGGCAGCCAGTCAGCTCCTCGGAGCAGCCTCCTGTTCCCAGCCACCCCGCTGAGGATAAACTTCAACTGACCTTCAGCATCAGGCTACGCATGGGGATCTCAGTCCCTCCCTGATGCCCTAGAGGGGTCGCAGGCTTTGCCTCACAGCTCAGCATCCCAGAATCATCTCAGTTGGAAAAGACCCTTGAAGATCACCTAGTCCAACCATTAACCTAGCGTTGGCAGTTCCCGACTACACCGTATCCCTAAGGCAGTCTGGTGCATGGTGGGGGGAGCAGATGGAAAGCTCTAAACCAGGCCACAGGATCACAGAACTGGTCCTCTGGAGGTCTCTAACCTCGCTCCCACTCGGAGCAGGACCATTGGCCAGCGGTAGGCGAGGGCAGCTGTGGCTCTGCCCAGCTGAGCTTGGCCACACCAAGACTGGAGCAGGGGCTGCACAGTCCTGGGGATGAAGTGTCTTCCCCAACATCCATTTTGAACCTCCAAAGACACAGTCTGGGCCTACTGCCCCTTGCTTTTGCCCTCCACGGATCACAAGGTTCAGACACATCAACCCCTGCAAGCTGTGACACACAAGTCTTGGTTTTCCCTCCGCATATGCAGGTGCTGAAGGAAGAGGTCTGTTACGAGGGCTGGTCCACAGTACCAGGCTGGCCCCGATCTGGCCAGCAGAAGGGTTTTCCCCACAGACCTGCCTTTGACTGGGGAAGGATCAGAACAAAAAGGGGTCTGCTGGCAGCAGCTGAGCTGTGGTTGACACCATTTCACCATCCTGCTGGCAGGCGCCCAAGGTGCAGGCAGAGCTGGGGACCACCCTCCCCTCTCTGTCAGCCTCAGAAGCCTTTGATCTACCGCTGCCTCCTCTTGCCCAAAGCCCAACGGGAAACCAAGGTCGAGGACTGTGAGACAATGAGCACCCTGCAGCTTGAAGGGGATGGAGACTGTCCACAGAGGCAGCAAAGCCTCCTTTCCCCTAGACACAGTGTCTTTTCCCAAGGGAAGGAATGAATGCAGGACAGGATTTCCCCCACATTGGCATCCCCGTCTTTGCTCGGTGTCTTTCGGAACAGGCAAAAGGGTCTTGGCAACAGGTTGATGTCGCCACGTGGAGTTGCCCATCCACTCTCCGGGGATGCTCTGAGACACACCACTGACACATGGGCACACGTAGACCAGACAACATGGGCAACACAGAGCTTTTTATTCTCAAGGGACACTGCGTCCAGAGGGCTGGACCAGGGCTGTGCTGTCGAGGTAACTCAGCCTTTCCCCTCACACGTGGCTATTTGCTGTTTAGGTCCCCCAGGAGTGAGGGCCAGAGCTGGAGCTGCATAGGAGCTGCTGTTCCTATGCTGGAGGGACAGGGCTTCCTTCGTGTTTACTCTCACCATCTGCAGATCTGTATCCCTTATAAATAAAAAGCCAAGGGTATGGACACACAGAACACGCACAGAGAGACAGAGACATGCTGAGGCAACAATGGCAGAGCACGAGACACAAGAGCTGAAAGCCTGGCACAGACTCACCTGGGCTCCGCAGGATAGTCCAGCGCTTCGGGACTTAGATGCAGGAAGAAAGGGGAGCATGCGATAAGCGCGGGACAGCAGAGGAGAGAGACCCTTCCCTCCCACCCCGCTCACGGGCAGGGAACAGCCCCGCTCAGCAGCGACAGCTCCTCACCCGACACAACACCCACACTGAGAAAACCACCTGGCCTGAGCTGGAAGCCTCAGCCACTGTCCTTGGGGCTGAGTTGCTTCAAGCCAGCGAGATGAGTTTACAAGTTGTGGCTTAGCCAGGGTGAGCAGAATAATGCCAATGAGTGAAAACAACCCAGCGGTGCAGGGACTCTGCTATGCTCTCCAGGGTCAGGACTATCAGTGTTCCTACTTTCACTCCCACTGGGATGTGCATCCAGCCTCCCAGGACGGGACAGAGGCAGCACTGCTAGGGGAAAGGAGTTTTTGGTACCCGGTGCTGTACCAGGACCCTTTCCTGGGCAGCCCTGCAGGGGCTGGTTCTGTGGGATGCTGCAGAAGGGGCTCCGGTCTAAGCAGATCATTGAGTTGTCACATCAGGCCTCCGAGTCAGCCTCGGGGCACTTGGGCAGCAGGGCATGTGTGGAGAAGGGGAAACCCAGCACTACAGCTGTCCTGCTGGCACTGCCTGCAAGCCTTGGGGGCTACAGGCCCCGCATTACGATCAGCTCGAACTAGATGTATATATAAAAATGTATGTTCAAAAAAGAAAATGTACGGGCATGTCATGGCCAGCAGAGCCCAGAGAAGCAATTGGAGTGTTAGTCCTGCCCAAGGCACACCCCAGTGTCTGCCAGGAGGCAAAAGAAACTACTTTTTATGGGCAGCCCAATGGGTCCTTCAGCCCTGGCAGGGCTTGTGAGTGCTGCTGCCAAATCCCAGCAGAGGGATGTGGGGAGAAGTGCTAAGCTCCCTTGCAGGATGGGGCATGCACAGCCAAAATAGGCTGGCTCAGGCCGGGGGGAGGCTGGGAATGGTGACCTTCCCTTTGCAGAGCACTGGGAAAGGCAGGACACGAAGGTAGCAGCTTTCTGCTCGTCCGCAGGGATGTGGCTCACGTCCGTGCGGAGGGACAGCTGGGCACTCTGCCGCGTGGCACAGTCGTCGGGCAGGCAACTACATCCTCTCATTGCTGTAGGGCACTGTCTAGCTCAGGAGGGTGCTTGGCTTTGGAAAGCCCTTCCCAAAACACCAGAGCAACCCCCAAACTCTCCTGGATGCGCAGCTGACGGGCTCTGCGGCTCCCCAGGTGTTGACATGCATGCGTGCACACAACTCAGCCTCCCGAGCCTCCGTCTGAGCCCAGCTTGCAGAAAATGAGGTGAAATGGGGATGTGAGGGGCAGGTGTCCCTCAAACTCTCCCACACACAGCGGGGAGAACAGCTGCATGAACCAATGCTTCTCTTCCACTCCTCCTGCTCGCCAGGACAGACAGACAGCAAATCAACAGCGGTCAAGCCCGCTCTGGGGACGAAACCTTTCAACCCATCTGCCTCCCCAGGCCTTGCTTCTGCCCAACTGGCTGCACTGCACGTTTTAAGGGGTTGCCCAGGCCACGCACCCTTGACTGGGGAATATTCTGCTAGCGCCCAGCCCGGCCTCCTTGCTCCAGCAGCAACACCACATGCGTGCTGGAAAAAACAGGGCAGGATTAGCACCCCTGACTTCTACTGCCAGTGTCTTTGCTGTTGATGGAAGAGGCAAGTCACAGAACCTCCTTCCTCTAGGCTCATCTGCTTAAACTAAGGCTAAATTGCAGCTTATCTGCTTAAGCTAAGGCTGAGCTGGGACAATGCCCGACTGCAGCAGAGCCAGGCTGCATCTCGGCTGTGTTTGGGTCCCTCTACAGCTGTGTCCTTCCTCCTTCACCCTGGAATGGGAACGCCTGCCCGCGGCAGACCCCTGGGAGGTGCCCGTATTCCTCCTCCCACACCTCCCATGCGGGGGGGCTGGCGGTCGGGGTAGCAATGGGAGATGTGGTGGAGCTGGGCGGCAGGGAGGACTGTACTTACGCTGGGATCTCATTGGTCAGGTGGCTTGAAAACAAAGAAACAAGGACATTGAGAAGAGACAGACAGACAGAGACCGACAAACAACAGCTCAACACGGACGTCCTCCCCAGGCAGGGTGTTAGGGCAGCAGGGAGTCCGAGGGTGTACAAGGCAGATGGACAGAGTTTAATCCAATACCCTGTCCCAGCGCTGTGGAGCTGGGAATTAACCACGGGGGCTGCAAGAGCACGGTGCTGAGGAAGGGTACTGAGCCAGACTGCAGCGAACCAAGAGTCCTCTGAAGATAAATATCCAGCCCGGAGGCTGAAGAGGACCTCAGTCACCTGTGTACTGGGCTCTGCTTATCTTGAGAGAGAAGCTCCAGGGACCAGCACAGCCAGAGAGACCACAGGGTCCAAACACACACCCCTGGCCCTTGGGTCAGGGTTGGGCAGATGCTGGAGAAGGCTCCACAGGTCCCACAGCAGCAGCGGGCAGAACCGACCCTTGCTGCACAAAGGAGCTGGCAGATGGGCGTGAATTAAAGCACAGGCAGAGCTACTTCTCCCCTCAGCCCAGCTCACCCAGTCTACAACCCATTCCTGAGCACGTGGGCACAGACAGGCCACATGAACCATCTTTGTGGTTCATCCCACTCCCCAACCAGACCATGCGAACTCAAAATGTGGCCCACAGGCTGCACAATGAGAGCACCCAGCCCTGAAGCTGGCCAGGCACTGCCGTGGTGGGGAAAGCCCTCTGCCAACAAGGCAGCTTTAGAGGTAAGGGCTGGAAGAAACTGCTCACAGCCCTGGTTTGACTTGTCCCCCTCTCTGAAGCACTTGGGATTTCTTCAACTCTAGCTCTCCCTCCTGCCAACAGCCCTAACTCCTTGTTTTGGCCTTGCTTCAGCCCAGCAGCCAAGTTACCTCTTTGTCACGGCATTGTGGTACTCCATATATGTCCGACCATCAAAAGCAATGGCCTCAGCATCTCCAGCAGCCTTCTCAATGATCACTGGAGATGGGAAAAAGGAACTGTCAGGTAACGTAGCATGGCCTGCACGTCCTTGGAGACTAGGAAAATCCCCCTTGACACTCAGCATTTGTAACAGGATGAAGGCATGCATAAACCTACCCTCCCTTGGGGCATGTCAGCACTCAAAGCAAGCCCCTGTGAAGGTTTGCTGTGGCTTTAGAACCCGTGAGTTTGGACCATCTCCCTGTTTTGCAGCCAGCTGTCACAAAATCAGCAGCCTTGCTGGTTTCTTGGCTGAAGCTGGGGAGGAACCTGGGCTTGGTGATGGCCCAAGTGCTAAATTCAGGGCAAGAAACCCTGATCTGGAGGTAGCTAGGCATCGCTCAGGCCCTCCGGGTGGATCTGCTACAGCACCAAACCACATTTCCCTGCCCCGGGCTGCTTCAAGTGAGCACATCACCAGGCTCAGAGTGCACTGACGGGAGGAGGTGACAGGGCTGGGTGGTCTACCCGTGGGCAGCAGCCCTGGCCCTAGCGCATGCAGCATAATGCCTGAATTTCTGAGATGGCATCGCCCCGACTTCACAGCCGCACAACAGTGCCAGCCTGCAAGAGCCACGGCTTGTTTCCCCTGGATCCCTCCCAGCAGCCACAACAAGGACAAGACCTCGGGCTTGGCAGTTTCGAAGCAGTTTCATTGCTGTGTCTGGCTAGCGGGTGAGGGTCCACGTCCAGCCCTGCCCTGGCACTCTCACCTTTCTCACAGTGAGCCCCGGAGAAGCCCCTCTGGCAGGCACACTCGTAGCTCTCTAGCCGGGGGCTGCAAGTGCCTCCATTCTGGCAAGGATTGGGTTTCTGGGTACAGGGGTGGCCTCGGAAGGGGGAGATCTCGATAGCACTGCGGATGTTCTGCTCCTTCAGCACAGGCACCCCCTTGACAGAGATCTGGCAGAGGAAGCACAAGGGTCAACCTTCATCACCCCCACGGCTCTGCGGGGCCGGTGGGGGACAGAGGCCAATGTCCTGGGGGGAAGGGGGAGATGGGAATCCAGCCCCGAGCCCTCATGCTCCTGTGACATACCCCCGCCTCCCCGTCTGCCACTTTTCAACCGGGTGTGCCCCCTCCCCGTGCACATGGACTCCCAGGCTGTCCTCACTCTCCTCCGGTGATGCCAGTGCAGATGGTGTGTTTCCCAGTTACCTTCCCCAGGCTGCTCAGCAGAGCCTTACCCTCTGCACAGCTCCATCGAAGCTGGTGGAGATGGCGGCTGCTCGAGCTAGCTTGCTGAAATCAGGGGCTCCCCCCACATAAAACGGCTCCTTCAGGTTCAGGAAGGTGTGAGGCACCTGAGGAGGAGAAGAGAGAAGGTGAGAGATGAGGAAGATGCCAGGCTATCCCTAAGGTGCAGGCTGGGCACTTGGCCCAGCTCTTCAAGGACTAAAGGAGGCTGTGAGCAGGGCAGCACTGCAGGCACCCTGCACAACCAGAACCCAGGCTGGTGGGACAGAAAGCAACGCCTGCGCATCCCCCACGCTGCCCCGCTCCCTGCCTTCCTCCCTCACGGCCTGGGCAGGGCTGGTGGGGACACCACTAGCCATCCCTGCAGAGGCTGGGGCAGGGGAGCCCCTTGGAAAGCGCCCTGGGGTCCCACAGAGCCTGGCCCAGAGAGGAGAGCCCTGCCCTAGGGCAGGCAGGCGGGAGGTGGGATGGGCAGGGGAAGGCAGCCTGGGCTCAGCATCCTACTCAGGACCAGCTCCCCACTTTCTCCTCTGTTCTCAGCACTGCTCCTGCCTCCCAACTGCTCCAGACTGACCACTCTCTGCCCCCCATCCTGGCCACCGGGACCTGCAGCTGGCCACCAGCCACGGCGCTGCTGGAGCGAGCCACTGCCAAGCACAGGGAGCAGATGAGCTCCACGTATCTGGCACCAAACCGGGCTCTGTGAAGGGCGCTGGGAGAAAAGGGCCTCCAGCAAACCTCCTGTTGCCAAGCTGCAAGGTCTCGCCTGCCAGCAGGCACACAAGGAAAAGATTTCCTGTGGATTTAATTTTGGGGAGATGCTGTTCTAACGCTCTCAGGTGTGGAGGCCTCTAGTTTTGTGTAGCCCCCAAAACCGAGTGAACAAATATGACAGAATCATTCCGGTTGGAAAAGACCCTCAGGATCAAGTCCAACCCTCAGCCTGACTCTACAAGCTCTCCCCTACCCCACATCCCCCAATAGCTCATCTACACGACCCTTAAACACCCCCAGGGATGGGGACTCCCCCCTCCCTGGGCAGCCTGTTCCACTCTCTGACCACTCTTGCTGGGAAAAATCTTTTCCTCCTGCCCAGCCTGACCCTCCCCTGTGGCAGTTTCCAGCCGTTCCCTCTTGTCCTGTCCCTGATCCCCTGGGAGCAGAGCCCAGCCCCAGCCTCTCTGCAATGTCCTGTCAGGAGCTGCGGAGAGGGATGAGGGCTCCCCTCAGCCTCCTCCTCCTCACACTGAACACTCCCAGCTCCTTCAATGGCTCCTCACAGGATTTATTCTCCAGGCCCTTCCCCAGCCTCATTGCCCTCCTCTGCCCTCGCTCCAGCCCCTCAAGATCTCTCTCGCATTGAGGTGCTCAAAACTATTGCCTCAGTCTCGCCAGGGCGAATGTTTAAACCCAAACGCATACCAGAGGGATTCAGCTTGGGTTCAGCTGGCTGCTACAGGTCCCCTACAGCAAAGGAGGTTGTCCTGCATCTCACGTGGCTGTGTGTTTGGAGGAGAAAGACTCCCTCCCTGCTGTCACCCTGCAGCCCAACGGCACAGCACGGCCAGTCCCAGGCGAGTCTTCAGCCACACGGGCACCCAAGGGGAGCCACGTCCCTTCCTGAGCCCCTGGGACGGACCCAGAGGCACAGCAGCGAGGAAAAGGTGCAGTTATATGAATCACTAGCTAATGCTTTGTGGAGTGAACACGAGAAACATGACTGGATTAATTGAAATGCTTCTGAAACAAGATGTAAAAACTGGCTGGAAATTAATGATGGAACAGGAAACAAGTGTCTCTAATCTACAGAGATCCTAAAGTTGCTTGGTCCGATGGGAAGGGGAGTGGGTGAAACACTGAGATCTGAATGGAAAACAGAAAAGAACAACGTGCCAATGGCAGATGAGATGGAGGTGCAGTGGGTCATACTTATCTTTACCTTACGGGATTTCTGGGATCCAGACAGCAGGGGAGGGAAAAATACAAATGAAAATCAAAGGCAGAGAGAAAAAAAGAGAGAGAGAGAGAGAGAGAAAAGGGAGATCAGTGGGTAACGTCGTAACATGCAGGGCGGCAAGATCACTGCAACCAGTGCCCGGGGAAGGGGAGCTGCAGAAGGCAACAGGAGGGGCCACTGCCACCCTGCCAGACAGGGGTAACCTCTGCTTGGAGAGAAGCTTGAAAAGATGAGGGAGGGGGAGGAAGAAAGCCCTTCTTTTGTGGGAATGCTGCATAATCTTGATGCTGCACTTCTAGGTGGATCTTAAGGATGAGTTTGGCAGCAGCTGGGGCTTTTCCTGCATTATCATCTTCCCCGCTGGAAAGGAGGATGAAAGGAAGGCCAGTGGCCCTGCCACGAAACCCAAGGGAACTGCTGTTTGAGCAGAGAGAGAAGCGCAGAGGGGAGAGGGCACAGGGAGAAGTCAGAGAGGTAAGCTGCCAGCTTGGAAAAAGAAAAGAGAAGGCGCTAATGGATTGAGCAGCAACAGTGCAACGTGGCTTTTACTACTCCGTGACTTCCTCCCGGCCGAGCTCTCTGCACAGGGCTCCTGAGCCCAGCACCAAGGGCACAGGCTGCCACCCCCAAGGGCCCAAGGCAGCGGCAGGACGGGCTGCGGGGCTGCCTTGAGTACCTGCTCCACTATGGGGACGGGCGAGGACCCGCACAAAAGGGCAGGGTGTGGGCGTGCATGTGTGTGAGGGGGCTCACTCAAACACAGCCCTCAAACCAAGCCCCAAGAATCAGGGCATGTCACTGGCAAAGGTGCTGCAGCTCTGCGTGTGGTGGGGGATGAGGAGGGAGGAAGAGCTGGAGGAAGGGTGCTCTTGCTGGCCTACAGCACCAGGGCCGGGCCACAGAGCTAAGAGAGGCAGGCAAGCTCTGCCTTGCGGCATCCTTTTCTCCCCAGGTCTTGCCTGCTCCTCCTCCACCCTTAAAGCCACACACCACAGGGATTAAAAGCCCCCGAGCCTGGGAACTTCTCATTTCACACAAGAGAGAAGCAGGGATGGAAGCCCAGAGAGCTCTCCCTGGCCCATCAACTTACCGGTGACTCTCCCATCACTCTCTCGCCGTTGTTGATCCTCATTACCCCTTTGCGCCCATTCCTCTCCAACAAGACACTTATCCAGGTGTTGAGGGGAACTGGCTCTTTGCTCCTGGTTGTAAGGGAGGACAAGACACATGGGGTGAGAGCTTGGCCATCACCACCTGCAAACACAGTGCTGTAAACTTCCCCTGACCAGCCGGGGCTGCCTGGGCCACAACAGCTTGGCCAGCCTGGGTCCCAGCTCACAGAATCCCAGAACCATCTCGGTCAGAAAAGCCCCTGAAGCTCCTCCAGCCCAACCATGACCCTCACCCTGACTGTTCCCAACTCCCCCAGACCCCTCAGCGCTGGCTCAGCCCGACTCTTCAACCCCTCCAGGGATCCCGGGGACTCCCCCCTGCCCTGTGCAGCCAATTCCAACGCCCAACAGCCCCTTCTGCACAGAAATCCTTCCTCAGAGCCAGCCTGACCCTGCCCTGGGCAGCTTGAGGCCATTCCCTCGGGGCCTGGCGCTGGCTCCTTGGCTCCAGAGACTCATCCCCCCTCTCTGCCCCCTCCTGGCAGGGAGTTGCCGAGGGCCAGGAGGTCTCCCCTCAGCCTCCTCTTCTCCAGACTGAACACCCCCAGTTCCCCCAGTCGCTCCCCAGCAGACCTGTGCTCCAGACCCTGCCCCAGCTCCGTTGCCCTTCTCTGGACACACTTGAGTCATTCAATGGCCTTTTTGGGGTGAGGGGCCCAGAACTGAACCCACTCATCGAGATGCAGCCTCAGCAGTGCTGAGCACAAGGGTGAGACCCCTTCCCTGTCCCTCATACCTCTGTGGTCACCACCCCCCTGAGGAGCAGCCCCCAGCCCGCTCTACCTGAGCACAGCTGCCCCTTTGCCCAGGTCGTATCTGTACTCCAGGTAGCCATTGTGTAAGGCCAAAGAGACAAAGTCCCCTTTGCCATCTGTCTTCTGGCCGTTGTAGAAGATCATGCCGTTGGGGTTCTTGGCCAGGAACACAACTTCCATGGACATTTTGTCCCTGAGGAGAGAAGGATTACGGATACCCTCCAATCCAGCTGCTTACACGCTCTCTTCCTCCACCCTCATGTGCCAAGCCCCTGGAATTCAGGTATGGCCAAGAGATGCCACCCCTGGAAGGCACCCTTGCCGGGTCAGAGATACATCTGCCACGTTCAGGATGCTGCTCCACGCTGCCTAGTCTTTTACCCAGCCTGTTGCAATGCCAAGCACCCAGGGCATGGGGCTGGCTCCACCTGGCTGCAGGGATTCTGGTGATGCCAGTCCCTTTGGACAAAACCTCCAGGAGGCAGAAGGGAAGATTCTCTGGGGAGAGCCAGCGTGCGACGGGCACGGCTCAGAGCCTGAGCTCTCTCCCTGGAATGGGCCACCGAAGCGATGCACTCGCCTGCCCCTCTCCCGGTCCCTGGCACTTACTGCAGGTCAGGAACGAAGGTCTGCAGCCCATTCAGCTCCAGGTAGGAGAAGCCATTGAACTCCGGGAGGAAGGGCATGGTGTGGTCCTGCTCTGTCACTGGGCACAAACGAGGGAATGGTGAGGAAGAGGAGGCAGAGCAGCTTCAGCCAGTGCCCCAGAGCCACAGCAGGCAAGGCCTCCTGGCCACCCAGGCTGGGGAAATGAGCACCTGCAGTTCCACCCCCTTCCCCAGACCCGCTCCTCTGCCAGCTCCCGTCCCACCTAGCTCGCAGAAGTCTCCTTCCCGGCCCATGGGACAGGCGCACAAGGCACCTCCCTCCGGCAGCACCAGGCAGGTGGCAGAGACGTGGCAGGGCGTAGGGTCGCAGGGATTCCTCTCGTCGGCACACGTCGGGCCTGCAGCAGGAAAGGCAGCCTGTCACGTCAGCATCTCAAACCAACAGCCAGCAGGCACGGTTTGGCCAGAGACAAATGCCTCTGATGTCTCCTGACTCCCTGACAGCCTTTTTCTCCTGACTCAGGTTGGTTCCCATCACCCAAGAAGCTCCCTGCAATGAACCCCACAAACAGCAGATGATACCCTTGCCAGACTACACCCCTAAAACGTAAAGGGACATTTTTTTTTGTGCATGACAACAGATCCTGGCCCTTGTCTTCTGTGCATATGAATACATTCTAAATTTATTGACTTCACTGGATGTGGCTCCATCCTGTGCCTCTCCCTCTAACCCCCTGCTGACACTCCACACCGCAACCCTCCCCGTTGCAGCTCGTCCCATGAGCCCCAGAGGCTCTGGGATCCCCTCAGGACCACCCGGTGGGATCCAGAGCCTCAGCCATGCCCTGCCCGCAGCCCCGTACCGGTGTAGGTGTAGAGACACTCGCAGTGGAACATCTCTGCCTCCTTGACGTGGCAGATGCCACCGTGGTGACAGGGATTGGGGTGGCAGGGGTCGTTGCCACACTCGCCCACCCCGCTGCCATACAGCACATCACTGCCTTTCTCCCGCAGGTCGTACATCTGGTTGTTCACGTCCAGGAGGCGGATGCAGCCCTTCAGGCCAGTCGTAGCCGCCGTACGATCGGCCACCCTGAGGGGACAGAGGACAAGGCAGGTAGGGGTTTTTATCCCTGAGGACTAAACTGTGGAGGCCCTCCAAGCACCTGAGTCAGGCTGTGCTCCCCCAGCATGGCATTAAAAGGCCCCTCCAGCCCTGGAGAAGCCCCGTTCCGCAACAAGAACCTGCTAGAAGGCGGCTGCAGCCACCGCGGATGCTCCGCCCGCAGCAGCAGACGCTGTGACATGCAGTGCCCTCACTCACACAGCCATCTGGTCCTCCGGCGCTCCCCCGATGAACAGGTCTGTGTCGAGGTTGAGGCCGTCGGTGCCCGTGGGGCTCTCCCCGCTGACGTGGGGCTCCCCGTCCACGGACAACAAGCCGCTGCGGCGGTTGCGGTTCACCACTAACTGGTGCCACTTGCCAGGCTCAACGCGGACCTTGCTGGTGATGACACCCGTGCCGGAGCCAGTGTTAAACCTGGAGCAGAAGAGGGAAGAAGGTTGCGTCTGTGACACTCTGCAGAAAGGTGACATCTGTGCTACGGCACGGGGGCTGCTGCACCCCAGGGAGATGGTGGGGGCACTCGGGAGCCCCCCTTCCTCTGGACCAGGCTGCAGTGGGAGCAGGCAGCCATCCCCTGCTGAGCCCCGGGACCGACTGCCTGAGAACCTGTCTGGACATTGCAGCCTCCAGAGGTCTGCTCTCCACCTCACCTCGTCCCGAAACTGTGCCTTTGGCTTTCGGAACTAGAAAAGTCATTTCAGCTCAGATTTCTGGGGCATTTCTCCCTTTCTTTTTCCTCTTGCATTTCTTTTTCCAGCAGAATAAAACAGTGCCAAAAGATGACCTCTCACTGACTTAAAAAAATCAACCTCCCACGCCCTCCAGCTTTTCAAAATTCAAACTGAAATAAGTGAATTAACTTTGTTGAAAAGTGCCACGGGCAATAAGTACCCTTAGCATTCCCATTACATTGGAAAAAAACGTTCCTCCTCTTCTTGTTCAACTGATGCTACTGTTTCTTAGCCTGCAAGTTCAAGGCCAGCATCCTCCTGGTGTTCTGCAAGGACCGTTCTGGCGAGAGCGGCCGCTCCGCCTCCTCCACACCAGGCAGGGCTGAGGGGAAGGGCACCCACCTGAGCTCCACAAAGCCGCCAACCAGTGCCAGGGAAATGAAGTCTTTGCCACGGTTCTGCCCGTTGTAGAGCAGCAGCCCGCTGAGCTCCACAGTCCTGAACTCCACAGCGATGCGCACGGTGTGGTATGCCTTCATCATCTTGAATGCCAGGTAGGACTTGCCACCAAAGCTGGGGATGAAGTACCTGATAGCTGCAAGAGCCAGGGCCCAGGGGTAGGGGGAGAGAAAGGAAAAGGGGGTGAAGTAGAGGAGGGAACAGACATAAGCCTGTGAACATTTTCCTACCCATACAAATGGCAGAAATAAGCTTGCTCTCTCCTCTGGGCCCATGCTCCTGTGCAATTATCCCATCACCTCCTCCCAGACACTCACACTGGTGGCAATCGACTCCTCTCGTGATGGCATGCCCCCCCAGAATTGCTCCCAGGCTTCAGAGATCTGTGGTATCGCTCCTCCAGCCTTTAGCTCCAAGTCGGCTCCCCCCAGTAAAGACCAGTGCTGTTGGTCCTTTCCATGCCCAGCTGCCACATCCCCTGTGCCGTGTGTGAGCTCTGCTGCACACACACAGTTCCTCATAACTCAACTTCCCTGCTCCTTACATAATTTTTATCTGTCCTCCCAGAATCCCACATGACAGACTTTCATTCATCACTCCAGCCTTCTATTTATTGCAGCTGAGACTTTCCAAGGGACCTGGGAAGGCCAAGCCCTATTAAAATTAACAGGGCTGGACACACATCCAGTAGCAGCTTTGAGCGCTCCAGCTTATAGCTTTAGGGACAAAGCTTTTCAGGAACAAGCACTCACAACCACGCAGAGCCCCCAGCGTGACACCGAACTGGCAGTGGGAGCTCACAGTAAATAACAGCAGCTCCGGTTAAGCACGCTGCCAGGCTGCAGCTGTTTGCTAAGCAGCTCTGAGTGCCGGAAAATAAGAGCCTGAGTTATCAGCACACATCTCCTGGTGTTCAAGAGGACAGCTAGTACCTGTCTCTCTGTTACACTAACTAGCAGTGACTAGCTGCAGGAGCTGCGAGCAACAGTGCCGCGAGCCGAGATAAAAAAGCAGAAGGTCACAATCCCCACGCTTCAGGGCACTGGTATATCAGAAGTGGAGCCAGGAGGAAATTGCTCCTGGCACTTTCTTACCCCACAGCCTTGCTGCGCTTGCCTCCTACAACCTGTTCTTGGCAGAGTTAAGAAAACTGGTTCAATTGACCCCTGCCTGGTGCACACGCGGTGCCAGCGCTAGTTTTGGGGCTGGGTTTGCACGTGTGTGTGTGTGTGTGTGTGTGTGTGTGTCCCCAGTGTCTCCCCCTCACCACGGACAGACAGAGCTCAGAGGCACGTACGTTTCTCACAGACGGCTCCCCCTTTGCCTGCCGGGCAGCTGCAGGTGAACTCCTTCCCGTCGTCCTCGCAGGTGCCACCGTGCAGGCAGGGGTGAGAGTCGCAGGGCCGCGAAGGTTTTTTCGTGGCGGGGGGCTGGCGCGTGGGCTTCCGCCGGGTGGTGGCAGGGAGGGAGGATGTGGGTCTCTTGGTGCTAACAGCTCCTGCTGTCTTGGCGCTGGGTCGGCCCGCGGCGTCCGGGCGCAGGACGTGGGCTGTGGTGGCGGCGGCGGCCGTGGTGTACCTGCGGGTGGTGGCGGGGGCCATGGTGGTGGCCGTGGTTGTGGTCACGGTGGTGGTGAAGAGCCTGGGGATCCAGTCTGAAACATAGAAAATGCGGGTGGAGGCTGGTGCTGAGCAAATCTCTCTGAGAAATAAAAATTTAAAAAAAAAAAAAGCACTTGCTCGAGTTTTTGGGGTGGGGTGGCGGCAGAGAGGCTTGGATGGGCGGCTCTCCCAGGTTATCACGTGCCCCAAAGCCCAGTAGCCCGCTCCCCTCTGCTCTCCAGGCCCCCAAGCTCCTGGTTTATGAGTCCTACAGCCCCCCAGTGCTGCCCGCCCTTCCCTCATCCTGGCCTGGGGGTAACACGCTCCCAGGCAGAGCTGCATGCCCGGTGCAGGGGTGACCATGTGCCTTTCCTCCCAGAAAACGAGTGTTTCTGGTTTATCAGCATGAAATCACACGGGTTAGGCTGGCCAATCCCTCAGGAGCACCAGGACTGTGGGCAGCGTCTGTGGAAGAGGGGAGCAATTTTTCCCCCTTTACATCCTTCCTGAGTTAACATGGACTAACCCACGAGACCTGGCTCTGAAGGGGAGGAAGCTGTTGATGTGTTACTGCTCCAGACGAAAGGCCCTGGCAAGACCAGAAGAGCCAGCCTGCCCATTCGAAAGCCTAAACCAAGAGCAGGGGGACTGACCGCAGACTGGAAGGGCTCACCGAAGTCCATGAATTTGACGTGCTCCTGTTGGGGCTTCTTCACCAGAATGGTCTTCTTCTTGGAAGCTTTAATCTGCTTCAGCAGGGCCCCTTGGACATCAGCTGCCGTGTAGGAAGTGGCTGATCACAGCCAGGAGGAGAAAGGAGAAAGGCAGGAGTGACGATGCAGGCTCACCCAGCAGTTTCCCCTCTCACGACCTCCCCACAATGCGTCCACATCATTCTTTTCCCTAGGAAAATGCTTCCAGCCTTCCAGGCACCAGCTTAGGGTGCACCTCCTCCCAGCATCTGTTGATTTTGCCGGACAGAAGACACAGCCCCAGCAAATTTTCATCAGGTTCTTTCATGCTCCTTGCCACAGACATGTGTCTCAGGCTGGCAGCCCCACTGGGAGAGCCTGTTCCTTCCTCAGGCGGATGGTGATGCCCCAGTGAAGGAGCACTGGGAGAAGGCTCTTACCTGGGTCAAAGTGGGACTCCACAATGACACGGACAGCGCTGCTCTGCCCCAGGTCTCGGACACGGATGCTCTTGAAATCCTTCTTAACATCAGAATTGCGGAAAAGCTCATCCAGCTAGTTGGTCGGAAGTGAAGGTGAAAAGATAAACAAACTGGTTAATGGGGAGATCCTAGGACACAGATCCTTTCCGGAAAAGATCGTGAGTCTCGGCGAGTCTCCTTGGTTTCAACCCACAGGGGTTTGCATACGAACCTTCACAAGGCATCCCACATCCCTGTGCAGAGAACAGGACTCTGTTGTGTAGGGTGATAATTTCAGATGGTCTCTATTCTTTATGACCCCGAGGTAAGAACAGGGACCAGAAACAGTGTGAAGAAAGTGATCTATTCCCATCATACCCGTGAAGAAGAGTAGAGAAGGGCCACACCAGAGACACCTTGCAGTTCATATAGGGATTTTCTATCGTGTGGCATCTAAGTCTTACTGATCTCTTCTAAAGCTGTGTAAACCTGCTTAGGCACTTCGGAAAATCCCATAAGGCACCATTCTGCATCTTTAAGTACCTGACTGCCTTTTAAAACTTGGCTCTCAGACACTGCAGGATTTGTCTGAAGTCCCATGAAGGAGACAGTGACAGTCCAAGGCTTACAGCGAGTCAGGGCTTTCATACCCCTGCTAGCTATCTGTCCAGCCTCGGGCTGGACCAGCAGTTGTCACAGCTAGTGGCCACCACTTCTCTCCCTCAGCTTCGAGGCAAAGGCAGAAAAAATTAATTAACTAATGGTCCTGTGATATAGTCTCCCCGTATAAATTCAGGCACAGTGATCTCAGAGGGGTAAAGAAGACCATCACTGGCACTTGCAAGTAGGTTGTGGAGGGACAACAGGGTGTTATTTGAGTGTGTCCAGAGAAGGGCAACGGAGCTGGGGCAGGGTCTGGAGCACAGGTCTGCTGGGGAGCGGTTGGGGGAACTGGGGGGTCAGTCTGGAGAAGAGGAGGCTGAGGGGAGACCTCCTGGCCCTCTGCAACTCCCTGACAGGAGGGTGCAGAGAGGGGGGATGAGTCTCTGGAGCCAAGGCCCCAGCACCAGGCCCTGAGGGAATGGCCTCAAGCTGCCCAGGGCAGGGTCAGGCTGGCTCTGAGGAAGGATTTCTGTGCAGAAGGGGCTGTTGGGCGTTGGAATGGGCTGCCCAGGGCAGGGGGGAGTCCCCGGGATCCCTGGGGGGGTTGAAGAGTTGGGCTGAGCCAGCGCTGAGGGATCTGGGGGAGTTGGGAAGGGTCAGGGTGAGGGTCATGGTTGGGCTGGAGGAGCTGCAAGGGCTTTTCCAACTGAGATGATTCTGTGATTCTGTAACAGGTCTCTGCAGCACAGGGCTGTGGCAGGAACACTCAGCCCAGCCCCAGACAGCCTCATGGACAGAGGGCCTGCGCTGTGCCCCCACCTTCCCCAACCTGGGAAATGAGAAACCAGCAAATTCAGGGGAAGAGAACAGATGAACCAGTGAATGAAGCTTTTGTGTGCATGTTTGCATCCTCAGATAGAAGCCACTGTTGTATTGGGAAATACTGCTATTGTGATACAGAACTGCATGAACCATATGGTCCATATGCCAAGCACACATCTGCTTATATGACTGTACTAAAGGGCCTGCCAACTTCTAAGTGCAGCTTGGAACCAGCTCTAAATATGTTAATCTCCTTGCAAAGATGCTTTGTATTTGCTGTGCCACACTGCAGGCTACAGTATAATGTTGCCACCCCACCCAGCGCTGCCTTGGCATACCCGTACGTACACATTGCCACGCAAAACCTGCCTTCTCCAGGAGCTGGCAGGGCAGGGGGCTTCTCCTTAAAGGTGGGAAACTGGATTTACACAAGCAGCTTCCCAAGTTGTGTAGCTAAACTGAAGGGGCAGAGTGGTTTTGGACATGTTTTTGTCTAAGGGCTTTTCATGGAGATAAGGGCACTTCGGGAAATCCAGGGTGTTAAGGCAGAATCTCTTGTCTGAACAGCCCCACCACCAAGATCAAGGTGAAAAAGGGTAATTTTTGAGCCAGCACATAACAAAGGATAGAACCCGCTGACGCAGCGTGTGGTAGAGGCTAATAACACACGTAGATAAGAGATTGGGGTACCTCTCAGTCAGACCTGGTGCATCATCTCCTTACACTCCTAACCGCCCACCCCATAAAAGTGCTGGCCTTGGCCTTAAGCCGTGCTCACTCCTAACTTTTGTAGGTTAAGCCCATCTCAAAAAAAAACCCAACCCAACATGGAGCCATGCTCCTCTGTGGCACTCGACACACATTGCAGAGAGGTCTCTGTGCTCCCACAGCAATGACAGGCCACGGCCTGCCCAGACTCCATCACGAATGAAAGGGTAAAGCAGGAGGAAACCCACAACAATTCCCACGATTGGGAAAAACAGAGCGTCTGCAGTTACAGAGGGTGGTGCTGGCACAGGGGTACTGTAACACGCACCCGGGGAGCAGGGCTCAAGGAAGCTGGGGAAGAGCTCGCTCCCTGCCTCAGCGAGGTGGCTGGGATGAAGCACAGCACAGCGCAGACAGAGGTGGGCAGGGTCCTCTCTTCTTTTGCCAAAAAGCCCAAGTCAGCCCCTAGATCAAGCGCAAAGAACTCACCGCGCTCTCAATGCTCCTGGCCGTCTCCCCAAAGAGCTCTGACTTGGGGTCAGCCATCTCAGGTGTGTAGAAGAGCTCCTGGCCTTCCACCTCCTCCAAGATGAGGACTCCTTGGAAGACTTTGGTAGCTACGGGAGGGAGGGGAAACAAGACAAAAGGCCTTTAGTTGGCTCGTGGGCAGGGGACAGGCGTGTGGCTGAGAGCCGCAAGGAGCGTTCGAGTCCCTGGGGGGGAAAGGGGGATGGCAGTGTGCGGGTAGTGCCAGTGTTGGGGTTAGTCTGGATGGGTCTGGGAGAGCGCCATGGAGGATTAGTATCAGAGGGTGCTGGAGCAGATGGCAAAGACCAGGCTGGAGATGGTAGCTTTTACCATACGGTTTCCTCTGAGCTCCGGCCCGGAGAGCAGCCCCCCTGCACCGGCTGAGTAACAAGAGAAAGACGTTAGCCAGAGCAGCACATAGTCAACACGGCAGGATCAGACGCGTGCATGCAAACGGGGCCAGAGGAGGGCAAAATGTGGACTCTGGGCAAGGAGAAAACCTGTGCTGGGAGAGGGAAGCAGAGAACCTGGCTGCTGCCAGGCTGTGGCAAGTCTTGCAAAACCAGAGAGCAACTGCAGCAGGAACCCAAGGTGTGGTTCCCTTCTGGGGGAGCTGTGGGAATGCAGAGGCAGCTACCGAAA
Source organism: Athene cunicularia (assembly GCF_003259725.1). Lineage (NCBI taxonomy): Eukaryota > Metazoa > Chordata > Aves > Strigiformes > Strigidae > Athene > Athene cunicularia. Next base: position 5,560,567 of record NW_020799127.1, on the reverse strand, counting down.
GATCCCCGCTGTGGGTAACCACACGGGAGGTGCCCAGCAGCTGTACTTTTGTGGGTTAAAAGGGGAACGTGGTGTCCAGAGGAAAAGGGGCTGTCCTGCTGGAAACCAACCCCAAGGAACAGGGACAGCTAAGAAGGACCTCAGTGAGCAGTGAGGAAACCTCTGGAAGACAGCCCCAGAGCAACAACTTTTAGGGAAATAGGGATGTATGTCAGGGCAACCAGTACTCTGACAGAGCACATGTGGCTTTGCGTTTCCTCAACGTGGACAGTGTGAAAGGGACTGGAAGAGGCAAGGCGGATCCCACCTAGGACGAGAGAGCAGTGCGCAGCCCTGGGAGCCACCGTGTGCGTCGAGAAGCTCAGCAGGGACAGGTTACAGCTGTTCTCCCCACCTGCCCTAGCATCCAACTGGTCCTGGTCAGCCCAGCTCCCCTTACAGCCATCAGCACAGACAAAATGGGAATCCAAGAGATTCCCTCACCCCTCCTAGGGCCAGTTGTGAGCTCTGCAGAAGCCTGGGCAAAACGCTGGTCAAAGTTTTAAGGCTTTAGCAGTGAAGGAAGAAAGTGGTCACCTAAATGAAGAAAACTGCCGAGTGCCCTGGCTCCCGGTGTGAACAGCAGCACCCACCCGAGCCCTGGGGCTGGCTGCTGGGGGCTGCAGGTGGGCACAACGTCTGGTAGCCACCACGGCTCAGCATGTCCCCATGAACGTCCCCTCAGGGACACGCCAGCCCCCGGACTGGACAGAGGAGCCGTGCTCCCTGCCAGCTGGGCCAGCGCAGCACCGTGCTGCTCTCGGTGGCATCTCTCCCTCTCCTGCAGCCTCCAAGAGCTTAGTCTGACCCCTGACCACCAAAAGGGAGCCCAGAGCCCGACCCCGAGGACAAACGCACCCGGACAGTTGGTGCCTTCCGCATCAGCAGCCGCCGTCTTGCCATCGGAGCAGCATCCCAGCGGGGTGTTGTAACACGTGGCCCTCTCGATGGCTGGGGTGGAAGTTACCTGGCTTTCCTCCACCTCCTCTTCCCCTGCGGAGCATTAAGAGGAGCATTCACCAGCAGGAGGTAAGACCTCACCTCTGTGGCAGAGAACGAGGCTGAGACACAGCTTCATTTTGTTGTGAGAGACAGGGGATGGTTGAGGCCACAACCAACCTGCCAAGTCCAGAAGTGCTCACACTCACCGGCAGAGCCTGCTCCGCTAGATTCCTGGTCTCCACTGCTGCCCATCTCTTGGTCTCCACTGCCTTCGGCGCTGCCTGATTCAACATAGGCAGGCTGGGTGGTGGCCAGGACCACTGGTGCAGTGGAGAGAGGGCGCACGGTGGTCTTATACACCCCGTGGGTCATCCAGGGTGTAGTGGCTGGTCTGGCAGTCACAATGCGCCTTGTTGTAGGGTGAACTCTTTCCGTAGGCTTGGTTTCCAACAGTAGGGAGCCGGTAGCCAGCTCGGTGGGTTCTGGAGTCCGGGTGGTGAGCCGCAGTGGTGGAGGAAGGATTAACTTGTCCAAAGGCAGTGTGGGCAGCGGTGTGGGTGGTGAGGTGTGGCTTGTATGAGTGATGGACTCTGAAAGGAGCAGCAAGACGGGGTAGGTAAGGAGGGACAGGTCTGGGAAAGGACGGCTGTGACGCTGGGAAGCACGTTGCAAACCCTCAGGTGCCTGCCCTGGGCAACGCGTCCTCTGAGCGAGGAACTGCAGAGGGAGGGAGGCAGCCAGAGCCGGGTCCAGCGTCAGGCCAGCACCAAGAGCAGAAGACACTCACCGTGGCACTGCCCCACATGCTTCACTGTGATGACCTGGCCCTGCCGGCAGGCGATGGTCTTCAGCTGGCACTGGTCCCCGTAGGTGACACCGTCAGAGCCACACACCTGGGAGGCAGAGGGGAAATGTGAGCTGCACCTCTGTCCCCCTCCGAGCCCTGGGCAAAATAAACCAGTCTCTAAATGCTGGGAGCAGAGACTTTGAAGAATCTCAGAATCAGCTGGGTTGGAAAAGCCCTTGAAGCTCCTCCAGCCCAACCATGAACCTCATCCTGACCATTCCCAACTCCACCGGATCCCTCCGCGCTGGCTCAGCCCGACTCTTCAACCCCTCCAGGGATCCTGGGGACTCCCCCCTGCCCTGGGCAGCCCATTCCAACGCCCAACAGCCCCTTCTGCACAGAAATCCTTCCTCAGAGCCAGCCTAAGCTCTGCTGGGAGACATCTACGACTCGCACAGCACCCTTCCCCACGCACCAGAGACAGTGACTGAACCTGCCCACCTGCTTCTCATGGTGGGGAAAGAGACATCAGACTCCCGCGCCGCCCGCGCTGGCCCGAGGCAGCTGAGCCAGCCACACGTCCCTGCACACACCGCTCAGCCCCCCACGGCTTCCTCCCCTGCAAACCTTGGTCATGTTGGCCTCTGAGCAGAGCGGGGACGGGCACTCGCAGTGGGCAAAGCCGTTGACTTCCACACACGAGGCCCCAAACTCGCAGCTCATGTCCTCACAGGATTTTGGAGCTGATGGGTCTGGGGTAGGGAGAGAAGGGGGAGGAGATGATCAACCAGCATGTACTGAATCAAAATCCCTCTCTTCTCCCAGTGGGTCTGAGCTCTCCCAGGCACACACCAAAGCAGTTCAGACTAGTGGACAAGACAGACCTTCCCTAAAGAGAGAAACAGTCTCTCAGGCTGTGCATGAGTGCACAGATAACGGGAACCCACCCAGGAGTGGAGGCCAGAGCCCCTTTCCCCCAAGCACAAGCACACAGGGTGGGAGGGAGGCGTTTCTTTCACGGGTCTATGTGTTGCCCTACTCAAGCCCCCATTTCCTGGTGCCCCACACAACCCCTCCAGCACGTGGCTCCCTCACCTTTCTCACAGCCAGTCATGCCCAGTTTGCTGCCATTGGGGCACTGGTTGCATTTCATGCCAGTGATGCCAGTCTTGCAGGAGCACAGTCCAGTCATCTGCTCACAGTCATCACGCACTGAGCCCACCGGGTCGCAGTTACAGGCTGGGCAAGAAGGGGAAAAAAAAGACACTGTTTTGCTGGTGGATTTGTGGAGCCAACAGCAGACTCATCCAGGGACCCTCTCATCCAAGAGAAGAGCGAGGAGGAGGGTCCAGGGGATGACTACAATGCTGAGTGACCCCGAACCAGCTGCAGGAGAACCTGCCTCCACCCTCTGCCATCGGACCACTGGCTTCTGGCTTGTGATCCCCCATCTGCTCCGCAGACACGTGCAGGGACACCAGCGCTCGCTCACACTGGGCTCAAGCAGCCCTGCAGAACAGGGAGCAAGGCCCCCGAAAGGAGACATCAACTCCCGGCCAAGCATCAGGCCACCCTGCCCCTCGGGCACGGAGCAAGTCACCAAACTTTGCAACAACAGCCGCTGGAGGGGACTTAGGGTAGCACCAACATTAGGGCTTGTCGGTTTAAATACCACGATACCAGAGAGCTGTGTGGGACACGGGGTGAGGGCCCTGACCTGCCCCAGGGGTGAGGGCCCTGTCCTGCCCACACTCACGCGTGCAGCCGCTCTTGGTGTCGGTGACGATGCCGCGGAAGTTCCAGAAGCCGGGCTCGCAGCGGTCACACTTCAGGCCCCCCACGCCGGGCTTGCAGGAGCACTGCCCCGTGGTGGGGTCGCAGGCTCCCCCGTAGGAGCCATAGGGGTTGCACTGGCAGGTGCCTGCGAGCCGGAGAGAGAGAACGTGAGGCTGAGGGGAGAACATCAGGGCGGAGGGACCGACCGCCGAGCCGCCGAGCTGCTCAGGCAGGGCAGGGATGTGGCCTCACGCCGGGCACGGGGAGGTTTCACCACCTGCTCGCAACGTTTCTCCTCTGCCCCAACTACGAGGGGGAACTAAACCTTCAGGGATTAACCCGCTCGCTTTGCTGTCATCAAGAACTCCTCTCTCGTTAACATCAAAGGGGGAGGAAGCTATTAGAAGTTTATTATTAATTCATTAATTAGGAACTTGATGGAGGGAAATGATCCAAAGATAGACAGAGAGACGCTTCCTTTACCCACAGGAAGCAGAGCTGGTGAGAAAGGGAGACCTTGGGAGCAGCAAGTAGGGTGCACGAGCACATCCCCAGCCTGCCAGAGGCAGGGAAACGGCATGTCCAGGACAGGCAGTCACGGATAAATCTGCCCTGGGGACCTCAAGCTGCTGGTTAAGTGGCAATTACCTCCTGATGTATGCCTGCTGCCAACACAGGGACACAGGTGGGACAGAAACCGGTGGGACGCTGAATCCCAGTCAACTGGGAAGCTGTGTCCATGGCATGGAGGGCAGGGGACTGGACTTTGATTCATCAGAGACACAGGAACAGAATCACAGAATCATTCAGGTTGGAAAAGCCCCTCGGGATCATCGAGTCCAACCCTCAGCCCGACTCTGCAAAGTTCTCCCCTACCCCACATCCCCCCACAGCTCATCCAAACGACCCTTAAACACCCCCAGGGATGGGGACTCCCCCCTCCCTGGGCAGCCTGTCCCACTCTCTGACCACTCTCGCTGGGAAACCATTTTTTTCTCACATTCAGTCACTGAACATCACTGGCAGGGCGATGCTAAACGCAAAATGCTTGTGTCCTCCCTAGCATCCCTCTGACCAGCTCCTCCCGGCTCTGCTGGCCCCCCTTGGCCAGCACAGGCCACGCGTCTGCTCTTCCACTGCCCACCTCAGCCTGCAGCCCACCCCATGCACCCCCTGCCAGGAGATCTCTGGACCTTCTCCGAACGCTGCTGCTTTTTAAATTATACGGCACATTAAACAGCACCACATCCTCATCAGGCAGGCATTAGCCAGGCCCAAGCCCGGCGTGAACCGTGTCTCCGTGGGCTAATGTGTTTCCCTAACAAGCGGTCACAGCCTCAGCTGTTAAGAGTTTGCTAATGCTTTTCAAAATGTGCCTTCTGCTAAAGTGCTGACTCCAATAATTATTTAATAAATATTAATGAAACAATTGCCAGCTCAGCTTCCTGCACAGCGCAGTCACCCACTAGTCACCGGTCCTGCAGTGGCCTGCAGAAGGTCCCCAGGCGAACCCAAAAGCTCTGCTCCACCTCAGCCTGCAGTGCAAGGATACAGGCAATATTTTTGTCCCTGGGGCTGGTGAAAAGCCCAAAGCTTCTAGCGATGGGTTGGAGGCACAGGGGGCACAGTCTGGCCCTAGAGGCACCTTCTGCAGTGCCCAGCACAGACTCAGCACCAGACAAGAGGCACCATCCTCTCCTCCTGCATTTCGGAGGCATTTCGACCTGGACGTTGTGCTTTTCAGAGGACAAGAGCATCACTAGGAGACACAGAAGGCAAAGCATGTGTGCACAACTCCATGTGTGCATGCTGTGAGCCTGGAGCTGGGGATAAATGGAGGCTTTTTGAGCCTGGGAGGTCACTGGTTAGCAAAGGAATGGGGAGGGTCCACCCTTGTTTCTCCTGGGATGAGACCCCAAGTTCCCCCTCCACCTGATCTCTCCTGCCTTCCAGACATCCTTGAAGGTTCTTTATGCCCCCCGAGGTGGGAACACAATATTCACTCACTTGGGCACCCAGCTGCACCCACTCCGAGCGCCAAGGTCATGTTGTCTGGGCAGCACCCATAGATGGTCTGGCTGCAGTGCACAACAAGGAGAGGCGGCGGGGTTGTGGCGAGGGCTGCAGAGGAAGGCAGAGGGGTACAAGTTAATTCTGGCAGGCGGGCTGCTGCAGGGCACTATTGCCAACCTATGGATGGAGCAGCTAACAGCATTCCTGCAAATCCACGGGGTCCTGGGAACGGGTGATGCGGTGAGGTCCTAACCTTGGCCAGGGAGAAGCGCAGGGCACAGGACAGGAATGATGCAGCGGGGATCAGCAAACCAACACAGCTGCTGCTGTGACTTTAGGGAGCACTTTCTTGCTTGGCCCCGGGGCAAGGGCATGTGTTAGTGCAGGGTGCCAGGCTGGGGACCGGTGCACACAGCTTGGGTCAGCCTGGGGGCCTGGCTGCCTTCGGGGGACTCACCACGGCAGGCTCCTTGGCTAGTGACATAGAGATCCTGGCGTTTTTCACACCGTGTCTTCTTCAGCTCACACTCGTTGGTGTAGGTCACACCATCAGAGCCACACACCTGCCAGGACAGGGAGGGGAACGGCTCAGGGCAGCGGCTGGCACAGGAAGGTTCCCTACCCGTGGGATGTCCTCTCCTGCCCAGGGAAGCATGCGGGAAGCCACCAGGATGAAGAGAGGAGGGGAGCGAGGACCGCAGCAGGCAGCCCAGGACTGCTCGGCGTGCTTACCGGGTTGCGGGGCACTGCCAGGCAGGTGAAGTCACACACACAGCGGTCATCCTCGGCATCCTCGTCCCACCAGCCCCCGTACTGCCGGCACCGGTCCTGCTCACACTCACTACCGTCGCCAGAGCCCGAGCCCCCTGAGCCACACTCTGGAGCGAAGGAGGATGATGGTGAGAAAGGGCTCGTGCCCAGCAGGGCAGAGTCGGGGGAAAGCAGCAGGGATGGGGCCAAAACCCTTCCCCTAACACAAAGCCATGCCCCACGCAGGGAAGGGATGCTTCAGCAGCTGGCCTGAGGTCTTCCTCTCTACCTCTTTTCCTATCATCACAGCAGAATCAAGGATCCTGGGGCTACCGGTGCGCTGCAGACTAGCTGGAGATCAGACCACTAAAAGCCACGCACAGGAGGAAGAGCTGCCACTTGACTCAGCGACAGCTTAACTCCATGCTTTGATCCAACTCCTTCCCCTTCTCCTGCCCTCCCAAACACACAGTGCAGCAGGGAGATTGCTGCTGCTCATGTAAAGATGGAAACCAGAGCAGAGGAAGGGATGGGGTTTGCATTTAGTCTGCAGCAGTTCAGTGAGGCAGATATTCTTAACAATATATAAACTTTGTCCCTAGCCTGGCTGCCTCTCCATAGATGCTCAGAACTCCAGCAGCAAGAGAGAGATGTTGATGATTTCAAAGGCTTCTTAAAGGGAAAGGGGGGTGAAGGAAAACCTAGGCCCTTTTATTGAGTGATCAAAGGCTGGGATTTGGCATTACACAGAGAATTATTTAAGATCTTTTCCCAGAGGGACATCAACCTGAAATTCCCCAAGGAGGGCTGTGATCAAACACCGTGTTATGTCTTCCCCTCTCCCTAAGCTCTGCCATAGCACTGAAGTCCTTTCCAGCTAGACTACACATAAAATGAGCCAGAGAATCTCAGCTCACCGGGTCAGCACATCAGAGCAGTGAGGTTTAGGCACCTCTTGCACTTGGAATCAGCCTCCGTTAACCTACAGCTTGCTCCCTACACTGGGAAAACTCAGCAGGTTCTTAGCTGCTAGCCTGGCCAAGCAAGGTACAAGCCAACTCCAGGACCTTGCCTGGTACTCAGTACCGAGTCAATAGTGGCCCCAGACCGGGCTCTGGAGCAGCCCCTGGGGCAGAGGGAAGCAAAGCAGCAGCCAGGCTCCCTGCTCCGTTCCCCCCCGAGCTGAGGCCTGTCCAAGTGTGAAATTAAAGCAGCGATAAACTCCTTGCCCAGCCGATTAGGCGGCGTCACCTCTCATTACTGCTGGATCCAGGAAGACAAAGGGGAAAGGGAGGTGGCAGGCAGGGTGCTAGGTGACAGCGGCCAGGCGGGAAGGAGTGTCACCGGTACAGGACTGCTCTGCCGGGGGTGTCACAGGGCTCACGGGGCAGGCAGCGAGGGGAAGAGCCCTTCCTCACCCTCTCCCCCCCCCGACCTTTCACACCCGCCCAGCCGGCAGAACGACAGCAACCTACCGTCCTCACACGGCCCCATCCTGGCAACCTCGATATTCTTCTGCTGCTGGCAGGAGGCCACCTGCAGCTCGCACTGGTTGTCATAGGTGAGGCCGTCGCTGCCGCAGAGCTGGGCGAAGGGCTGCCGCTCGCAGCGGGGGCACACGCACTGCCCACCCACACACCTGCTGCCGAAGGAGCACACCGTGCTGCCGCACGACTCTGCGGGGCGAGAGGGAGCCACCACGGTCAGACTGGGGGGACCTTTGCAGCCAACTGCCCGGCATCACATTGCTGGGGACCACTACCTTGCCCTCAGAGGCAAGAAGTCCTCCTTCCCCAGAGTGGTTTGTTATTGCCTATTTAAACTGCACACGGACAGGTGCCAGTCCTGAGTGTTTCCGATTTCCCACCAGCACCCACAGGTGTTGTGTCCAACAGCTTTTTTTAGGAGACCACTAAGAAATCCCATTTACTTTCATGGTGTAGTCCGACTCCAGCTCCTGCTCGCAAAGCACTGAGAGTCGTCTGCCACACTCGGTCATTTTTCTCTCCCAAATCTAGGGAGGATCTCCCTGCACAGTCCAGCCCTAGAACACCAGACCCAGCTGGACAGGTTTTATGAGGCTCAAAGCATTGCTTTTACTGAAGTAGCATTTGTCCTAATGAAGAACCGAGGCAGGGCTTTTAATTCATTAAGAAATTAGCACAGACAGTTCCCTGGGCTGGGGAGTGGAGAGGAGACACATAAGCAAAGATTAATTAACCCCCAGGGGATGGAGGGGAGGGAAGGCTACTGGGATGAGCCGTGTGATCAAACAGACTCTTGACACCTTCCATTCTGGTGGCAGCTATTAACAGGGTTTTGAGCCCAAGTTCTTTGCTTGGCTCAATGGACACTAGCCCAATTTCTTTGCTTGGCTCTGACAAGTAACAAAGAGGGCAGATCCCACCTACGATGCGTAGCTGCTTGAGAGGCTCAATATGCCCAAATCTTGTGAAGATGAAAGGGAAGAGCACACCAGACAAGGTGAAAAGCCTCAGGCAGGGTCTCCTGAGTGACCAGTCAGGAACTGCAGCCCAGGGCCGGGCTGCTGGGTAAGCCCTCTTACTCTGGAGCTCATATCCTCCTGGGAAGTCTTAAAAATAACCAGTAAAGGCACCAGGAGGAGTGCTAGGGAGACTCTCCACACATCTCCACTCTGGGGTTTCTCTCGTGCCTCCCAGGGCTGCCAAACCCACGGGCTGCGAGTGCTACAAATGACTGGGGAGCCTTGGATGGCCATGGCCAGGCAGCTCAGCGGGGCCCGGGTAGCCGGCGGGGCTGAGCATCCGCTCTCTGAAATGCCACCAGCAGGACCGAGACGAGGGCAGAAGGGGACCTTGCCAGACTCACTGCAGTCTCCTTGGGCAGCCACCAAAATGTTCGTCTGCTGCGTGCAGGCTCGGACGTGGAGCTCGCACTCGCTGCCGTAGGTGTTGCCATCTGTGCCGCACACGGGCTGAGAGGAGGGAACACACTCCGTGGGGCACACGCACCTTCCCGTCTCCGCCTCGCAGATGGCCCCAAACTGGCACTTGCCACAACGGTCTGCGCAAAGAACAAACCCGGGAGGTTAACACGACACGGCAGGCAGGCACCGCTGTCAAATAAAGTGCCAGAGCAGAAATAAAAACCCGCTGCAACCTCCACCCCCAGGGCGAGCCCCTGCAGACGCCAGGAGCAGGAGCTGAGGCAAGGGCTGCAGGAGGAGGGAGAGTCAGGCTCGGAGGCAGAAGGGCAATAACTACTCGTAAAAGCCATCAGGACCGGGAGCAACCCCGATGAAATGTCACCGGAGCTCTATGCTGTTTGAGCTAAAGAGGAGGTGGGAGAGAGCAGGGGGCTGAGTACAATTACGAGGAGCGATAAATCAGTGCCAGCCCTGGGAGGAGGAGCACAGCACCCCAGGCAGCCAGCGGCCACCTCCCAGAGGGGGAGAGAAGCAGCCGGAGCCACACACGGCAAGACAGCAGGGCGGGAGGAGGCGGTCGGCCTGGAAGGGGGACACCACCTTCCCCCCGTTTATCAGGGTGCACGTGAAACACAAGCACGGGTGAGTTCCCAGCGCCCTGCCACCTCTTGCAGCGGGATCCCCAGCCTGCCTGCTGCAAACGTACCACAGCGCACGCACGCAGGCTCGGGTCAGAGAAGACGTTTATCTTCGTAATAACTCACTTGCAAAGGAGCTGTCACTCGTTGCAGGAGAGACTGGACTCCGGGCAGCCCATCTCCTCTCTCCTGACTCCTGGGTATTTAGTGATTCACGGCTTCCTTTTCTCCTTCAGACCAACACCCCTCTTCCCTCCCCACCATTTCAATTCATGAGGAATTTGGCTCAAAGATGGGTTTTCTTATTTTTCTTTCACACGGCAGCTGCTGCCTTTGCATGGGGGAGGGAAGATGCAACAACCCCCTGCTTGGTTTGTGCAGACTGTTGGCCAGGAGGTTTCTATCTACAGCACAAAGCTTGCAGCCACGCCTGGGCTCTGCAGGTCGGCAGAGGGGCTGCTCACGGCAGCCTGTGGGCAGACAAGGGCAGCTCAAACGTGCCCGACAGCCATTACTTGCATCCTTCATTGTTTCTCCTCTAACTGCATGGAGCTGGTACCAGCTTTTTCCTCTGACCTGAAACCCACTGGGTCCTCTGCTATGCTGCAAGCAGGGGAGCTCCACAGGTTGGAAGGGGTCTTCCTTTTCTAAACAAAGGGTCTTCCTTTCCTCTGCTGTCTCAAAGCCCTTACGGCTCAGGAGCATGTTCCCTAAGTGCACCTCGTTGGGGAAGTGACTGTAAGGGATGAAGCCCAGGTTTGACAGGGCACGGCTGTGCCACACACCAGCCTTAGGCGGAAAGACAGGCACCACCTCCTGATGCTCAGCCTGAAAGTCAGGGGCAGAAACACTGTATTTTGACAAAACAGCAAGAAGTTTAGCCCCACCTGAGCAAATACAACCCAAAAGCCCTCTGTCCCCGTGGCCAGTACCACATTCGTGCCTAAGACACCACCTGCTCCCAGCAAGTGAACCTGAGTTACAGAGGAGGAACGCCCAGAAATCGGCTCTTACCGCAGGGCCCCTTGTGCTTCACTTTGATGTCTTTCTTGAGGACACAGGCCATGGAGTCGAGCTCGCAGGGGTTGCCATAGGTGCGGTTGTCGGTGCCGCACACGGGGTCGTAGCGGCCCTGGCAGACCTGCTGGCACTCACACACGGCCTCCTGGTTCTTCACCACGCACGTGGCCCCGAAGGTGCACTCCACGCTCAGGCACGGGCTTGGCGTGCCCAGGTCTGCAGAGGGGACAGGAGAGAAAGGCACCGGCCTCAATCCACCGCTTCCCTCGCTCGCTGTGCCCAGCAATGCATGCCAGCATCCCCAGCCTCAGGCCCACGCCTGCCTCCCCCGTGGCAAATGCACAGAGCTCCTGGCCTTGGCACCAGCCCAGCGCCTGCACCCTCCATGCCACCCCAACATGCCCGGCTCAGCGTCTTCCCCATGCTTGGCAGAGGTTAGGGATGGGAAGCAGGCACAAGATCTTCTCCCTGCACTCCATGAACAGGACTCCTGCCTCATCTCCTCCATCCCATCCCCATCCCAGCTACATTCTGCCCCGAGGGGCCAGCCAGAAGTGGGATCAGCCCTGTGGGTTTTTGCCTCAAATCCCAATATCTGGGTCTCCCCAGCAGCTCACAGCCAGCATCAAGAACAAGCAAGAGAGCAACACAGACTGAGGCCCCTCATTGCCAGGAAGGGAGCCAGCACTTCTTTTCCCGAGCAGCAGTGGTGGCACTATCCTGCCTGCCAAGTCAGATCTGCATGCCCAGCTCTGTGGCAGAGGGAGGGCAGGAGGCAGCAGAAAGCCCTCCTTGGCATGGGTCTCAGTGCCTCCAGGACACTCGCTACATCGTCACACAGTACCTGGCACCGGCCGCTGAACCCTCCGTAGCAGCTCACACGGGGATAGCTCCCTCCACTGAGGCCTCGCATCCTCAGAATCTCACTGTCCCCTGAACAGCTCACGCTAATACCCCGTGGCAATACCCTGGAAGACCTGGCTGGAGAGGACACCCCCATCTGGCTTCACCACACAGCCTGTCTCTCTCCTCTCCCCTCCCCAGCAGCTCAGCTCCATTCCCCTCCACTTGCAAGCTGGTGTTGGAAAGGCCAGGGAGCTGCTGGGCGGCAGGATGAAGGGACCTGGTCTCCTTGCTTAAGCCCAGTCCTGGCTCCAGCAGCAGAGCCCTGAGGCTCCCTGGGGATGGGTAATGCCCTGCAGCAGGGGTTGCAGGCAGAGAAGCAGCCCTCCCCTCTGCTCACAAACTGGAGCCCCTTCATCAAAGTCAGCCAAAACAGTGGCACCTTCCCTGCAAGATGCCCGGCAGTGATGAGGTGAGCAGCCAGCCCAGATGGTGACAGCAAAGAGAAAAGGCCACATGCCACTGCCTGCAACTGCTCACAGGGAAAGCCCTGTGGGTCCACCCGCTTCCCAGCCCACTGTGCCCTCCAGGAACACCCTCCACCAGGCAGAAGCCGAGCCAGGTGGCTAAAAGGCAGGACTGGCCGTGCTGCTGGGGAGAAACCCAGCACTGCCCAGTGACCCCTCCCTGTGACTCAAGACAAAAGCCCTGAGGACTTGGGGCAAGGGAAGGACACAGATTTAATCCGTGCTGAACACTGACAAGGACACATGAGACAAAACAGATGTGGGGAACAGACAATGCGGCCAAGACGAGATGGATGCAACAGGCAGACACAGAGCAGCCCCACCACCTCCACGCAGCGAGGCAGGCACAGAGACGCAGTGCGGGGGGACGACAAAGCCCTCCAGAGCCTGCTGGCGTGGCACAGGGTATAGGGCCACACGTCCATTTTCCTCCCTTGCTCGGATCAGGGGGAAATGTCTGCAGAGCAAGAGCAAGGCTTGAGCCCTCCGGAGGCTGGCTGCACGCTGTCAACCAGTGACAAAACGGCCCAGAGCAATGGCACAGGCAAGCCTGAATTTTGCATCTGGCTCCTTGGGAAGCACCTACCAAGTCAAAACTTAAGAGTCAAGGGTCTGCAAAGGAACAGGGAAGTGGGAGACAGTTCAGGCACACGGCCACTACTTGAAGCCAAGCTTTTCAACTGTCCCCAACTTGCCTGCAGCTGAGGAGTTTGTGAGCAAAGGACCAGGAACCGTTCCCTGATGTGCTCAGCCCTGTGATGCTGCTCACACCTCCTGCCCGTGTTTCACTTTTTTTTTTTTTTTATAACAACACCTGTACCATAATCGTGTCCCCCAAACACACAGACACATGCTTGCACGAGGAAGCACCTCTGCTGGAGACAATTAGGCAGTGGGGCTGCCGACGAGCCAGGCATGAAGCGAAAACACTCGCTCATTTGAAATTCAAATTCACACTCTTGTCTCCGGGAGCAAGGGAGCAGCCAGTGAGAGCGCCGGGAGGTGCCAGGCCTGATGGAGAAGGCTGCCCTGACACTCTTTGCCCTTCTTAAGCAAGCAAGCCTGCAGAGATGCAGCACATGTAGCTCCTTCACAGCCTGAATCTCAGCCTGTGAAATTTCACAAACAGCCTTGGGCACCTGCAGACGTCAGTGGGGATTTTGGCACCAATTTTGATGTGGGTGGATATAATGAGGACCTACTGAGCAAGGACCTTAGGCTGTGCTATAAGCAAGACCTGCTTTGATTCCTGGCCCTTCTCTACATTGTAGGCAGGGAAACTGAGGCACGGTGCAAGCAAAATGCTCATTCTGCACCCTGACTGATTCAAGGGCAGGATCCCTCACCTGCTGCCAAGCTTTGCAGAAACCTAACCAAGCCCCGGGCCCTGGGGACACTGAGCTCTCCTGCCAGCCCTGCCTGTGGATGGTTTCGGAGAAGAGGCTCTGAAGCTGCTTTGTAACCCATCACACCCCATCGATCTGTGCCCATGACACCCAGCAGGCTCTGGCACCAGCTCCACAGGGACATGGGGGAGTATTCCTAGGGAAGAACCACATCTGAGCACAGACAGCTCCTCAGTGCTTCCAAAAGGCGCACGGTGCTTTGCTGGACACTGGGGAGGGGAGCTGCAATCCCTGCAGAGCCCCTGCCCATGGGACTTGCACAGAGAAGCGTGACACACACTACGGACAGCAAAGGGACAAGCATCACAGTCCCAGGCAGGCAGAAATCTCTGGGAAGGAGGAGGTGGGAAAGAAAGGGGGGTTAGTCGGGGGCAAAAGGAGAGGTAAGATCAACCAGGAGCAGTCCAGACTGATGTATCAGCCGAAGAGGGGCTTGCTAAGGCATGGGGGGCTCACAGCACCCACCTCTGCTCCCACTCTCAATTTGCCTCGAAGGGTCAAGCCGCAGCAAACATCAGACAAGACCCCACTGCACTGCAAGGCATTTCCAATCCAGCAGAAAGTGTTTGGGGCGAGGGATGGGAGCAAAACCAGGGCAATCTCTCCATCCCAGGGGCTCTCAAGCAAAACTAGGTGTGGGGAGCAGTGAGAAGAGGCCAGGACTGTCACTGGCTACGGAGAAGGGGAGAAAGCCGACCTCCTAGCAGAGATGTCCGGGTAGGGAGCAGAAGGGTGCTGCGAGGACACAATTCCTTCCTCCAAACAGGCAACACTGTAAAACACAAGACACAGACGAAAAAGGAAAGAGAGAGAGAGAGAGAGAGAGAGCGCGGAGGGAGAAAGAGAGCTGGAGGGGGGAGAGAGCAGAGAGAGGCAGGGAGGAAAAGACAGATGCAACTACAGACACCTTCCCTCCACCTCCTGTCCACATCGGTCTCATCCCATCCCTTCTTTCTCAGCTACACCATCACCGTGTCATAGTAGAGAAGGATTAAAAACAAGGCCTGGACTGTTTTGTTTGGCTTTGCCTCCTTTGCCTCGCTGCTGGAAAAGACAGCAGCAAAGCTCAGAGTTCCTTAGACAGGTACGTGCGGGAGGTTAAAACACTGTGACCGTACTAACGGTCTGTCTTCCCCTCCCTCCCCAGCTCCTCGCACCTCCCGCACCCTCACCGCACAGAGGCACGGCTGAACTGGCCACGCTCCCCACCCTGGGTGCTGGATGCAGACGGAGCCTGGAGCTCCTTCAGCCCCTGGTCTCACCCACTGCCGAGCATCCCCCAAGCCCTGTCCCAAAGGACTGCACCCTGCACGCCAGGAAGCCAGCCAGGAGAGAAGTTAGCTCACCAGCACTGCTCACGCTGAGAAGGCCCGTGCTGACACACGGGCTGGCAAGCAACATCGCCACCTCATCCCTGTTCCAGAACCTGTTTCCTATCTCACACTGAGCCTGAACCGGTGACACGAGGGAGGATGTGCTTTCTTTCCAAAGGGCAACACTCATCTCGGAGAGAAGATGCTTTCCTCAGCTAACGGGAGGCCGAAGGCTCGCCCACACCTCGTGGTGGTTTGCTGCAGGGCTGCCTGGAGCTGTCACGTGGATTTTGAAATCCTAAACTTTGGTAGAGAGTGCCCCAGCTTTGATTTACTTCCCCCAGATTACTAGCTTTGTTTGCTCCTACCCCACAAGGATGTAGCTCCCAAAAGCAGATTTTGCACCTCTGCTGTCCTCGCCTGGAGGAAGAGAAGTTGGGGGCAAGCTAACATAGAAGACAGTAAGATGGAGAGATGCGTAGGGACCGTCTCCTGTTGCCCACTGGCCTCGTTCCACTGGACACTGACAGCGAGGTGACTGGCAGCACGAGCTCTCTGCTCACCCTAGAAATTTGGGAAGCCTCAGCCAGGGCCTCACTCTAAAGGAGGTGCAGGGAAGGGTTTTAGAGAGCACAAGGCACCAGGGCTTGGCCACCCAGCTGCAAACCAGCTTCTGGTTGTCATCCAGCACCAGATCCCCGCCACCCAGGGAGACAAGAGGACTGAAAGGTGCCTCTGCTGTCCTCCCCGTAGGGAGAGCTTGGGGAACTGCCTCCTAATCATTCAAGCACCAGAAACACAGCGAAACGGACAATTAAAAATAACAGTTGTGATTATACTGAGTGTGATTTTGGGAGCCTGACAAAACAGTTTTCAAGCAGCTGGGCCTGGCAGCATTAAAAACCTACCGCAGGAGCACAAAGCCAACAAAACAGATCCGCAACATGGGGCCTAATTTCCAAGTACTTCAGAAGGTTTGATACAGCTGATACCTTATAAAACATCAGCTTAAAATAACAGGACACAGTTCGAGATCTAGTAGAAACCAATTTTGAGCTGAAATGATCAGTCCTTCCAACTCATACAAATCAATCCAGTGACCGTGCTTAACCTCCTTCATTTTCTGCGCAATAATTTAAAAACTGGACGTTCCCAACATCCTAGGGACCCGAAGCCCCCTCCTATCACATACGCCTGAAAAAGCATCCATTGGAAAGGTCAAAAGCTTCTCCCAGAGACGAGACAAAGACACGGCGAGACCTCCAGAGAGCAGGCGTGCTGGGAAGAGTTCCTTACGGAGAGTACCTGGAGCTGAGAGAAGCAGGCAGGCATGGAGAGGGAAGCATGGAAGGAGCCTGGGGACTGGCACTACCCTGGGAGGGAAAATGAACAGTGGTGTGCTGCCGGGGAACTGCGTGGTGACCAATGTGCACCTGGCCATGGTGGTGAATGAGAGAAACCGGGACATCACAGACACTTGGGTACTGTTTAAACGCAAACGATTCTTCCCTGTGTTACGGAGCACGTCGGACAGAGACAAGACCAAACTGGAACACATGCACAGACACACACATGAGGATTGCTGGAAGGAAAAAGAACAGGGAGGAACGGATATTCGGGGCCTGTCGGCTGTAAGACTGAAGAGAGCCTGTGGCTTGCTCAGACTGGGGCTCACAACTTACCTGCAGCTTTCCAGCATCAACGTGAGCACGGAAGGGACTGACACAGCCTGGGCTTAAAGTGAGAGGTTTTGGGGTACCAGTGTTCCTGTGGGCAAACCAGCCCGGTGGCACCAGTGCTTACCACAGGGTCCACTGTGCTTTACTGGGATGGCAGCCTTCTGGTGGCACTCGGCCTTCTGGCGCTCGCAGTCGTTGCTGTAGGTCCGGCTGTCCCGGGCGCAGACCGGGCGGTAAGCGCCATCGCAGGAGATGCGGTCGCAGGAGCAGCGAGTGGTGCCGCGGCGGTTCAGGCAGACGGCGTTGAACTTGCACTCATCCTTGCATTTGTCTGGGAGGAGAGAGGACACCACAGGGGCAGGAGAGGGTGTAAACTCCCACTGCTGAGAGCAGGGCACGGAGCAGCGAGGAAGAGAGCTACTTACCCTGGTGCTGGCACTGCCCCGAACGCACCTTCTGGATCTCCAGCCCTCGGATGGCCCCCGAGCGCCCCATCACGCACTCGTTGTCGTACGTCACCCCGTCATCACCACACACGAGCTCCCTCTTTGGGGGGCAGTTCTCGGGGCGGGAGAGCAGGTCTGCCCTTCGGGTGCGGGGGTTCACCCGGCAAACACGATTCATGTCGTTGAGGACACCTTTACAAGGGTCTGTGCACAGAGCCAGAGCAGATAGTCAGGCACCCTCACCCTCTGCCCAGACAGGTGCTTCCCAGCCTGTCCTCCTCCCTCCCAGCTGGCCCCCAGAGCCTCCGTGTCCTCCCCAGCAACACTCAGCATGTGCTGGGGCTCTTCACAGGATCCTAGAACCATCCCGGTTGGAAAAGCCCTTGAAACTCCTCCAGTCCAACCATGACCCTCACCCTGACCGTTCCCAACTCTCCCAGATCCCTCAGTGCTGGCTCAGCCCAACTCTTCAACCCCTCCAGGGATCCCGGGGACTCCCCCCTGCCCTGGGCAGCCCATTCCAACGCCCAACAGCCCCTTCTGCACAGAAATCCTTCCTCAGAGCCAGCCTGACCCTGCCCTGGGCAGCTTGAGGCCATTCCCTCGGGGCCTGGCGCTGGCTCCTTGGCTCCAGAGACTCATCCCCCCCTCTCTGCACCCTCCTGGCAGGGAGTTGCAGGGGGCCAGGAGGTCTCCCCTCAGCCTCCTCTTCTCCAGACTGAACAAGTCTTCCTCAAGACTGGACATCTGCAGGGCTCTGCACACATAAGGACTCGTTTTTCACAGAGCTGCACACACTGAGGACACGTGCCCTTTCCAAAGTGACCACCGGATGGGATGAGCTCTGCCTTTTTCCCCATCCCGAGCTGCCTTCACTCCCCTGTCTAGGGGACAGGGCTCTCTCCCGTGACCCAGACACACCTCCCGAGTCCACGGGGCATCGAAGATGCCTGGGACTGCCATCCCCCTCCTCCTGCTCTCCCTCCCAGTCTTCCCAAGACTGAAAGAGCCCTGAAGGCAGCCAGGGCCACCCGCTGCCTTACCCCACTGCTCTAATCTAAGTTTATCTGGATCACCCTCTCTGATGAGCTGAGCTCACATTAGCATACCAAAGGCATGGGCAAAACAGGTGCTGGCTGTTCACTAATCCCTACTCTAGCCCTCGGTTTTTCTCTTCCTTGCCAAGCTCGGTACCTGGAGAGTGCTGATTCATTGTCTGCAACAGCAGAAGCACAATCGAACGTTTCCACCCTTTAATCCTACTCGTCTAAAATCCCTGCACTGACCACAGTCCCAGGCTGACAAGGGGAGGAATTAATACAGTACCCCGTTTCCCCAGATTCTCACAAGCGGGCGAGGGACATCCCTTTCAGCTGCCCCCACCTCCCTTGGAGAAGGCTGCCCTAGGACATGGTCACGGCTGAAGTCTTTTGTTTTATCCATTTTAGCATGGGCAGTAATCACACAGCAGGTGAAGGAGCTCCCGCAGGACCTACCAGATCCATCTCCCATTTCCCCTCGGGCAAGAGCTGCCTGTGCTCGCTGCTGCCCTGCAGTCACCCCAGCAGACAGCCAGGCATGTGTTACCTCCTCAGAGACCTCTACAGACCCTAACAAAATCACAGGAACATCTTGCCTGGACTCAGGGAGCTGTGGGTAAATAAGGCTGCTGTAGCCGGGCAGGGATGTGGTAGGGTTGAGGGAACAGGGACCCACATCGGAGAGGCTGGGGACCAGGCAGGGGCACAGACGTATCTTGGGGACTGCATGATGAGGGTATCTGAGATGTGCTTTGCCTGTGCTGCTTATCCCCACTCTCTCCTTTAACCTGTAGTAAGTACATCCTCAAGCCTTACAAGCCCACCCCATAGAGTCCAAATAACTTCCAAGACTTTTCAGATTCTATAGCCCAGCTGCTCAACGCAGACTGCCCGAGTTTCTGCCGATGCCCAGCTAAAAATCAGGGGACCCAAAAGGAGCAGCAAGGCTCAAAACCTATTCTCTGCCCTAGAAACCTGGAGTGCCCAGCGTGACATCATCTCCTTTCGCACCTCCCACCTGCACCCATCTCGCCCTACTTGGGACTGAGCAGCGAAAGCGCAATTAAAGCTCTTCCAAGTTTGCAGCCTGCCCAAACACACTCCCAACACTCCTTCCCCCGGGGACAAACACTGGTCTGGCACGTGTCCTGGCTGATCTCATGGTTTTCCTAATGAATACAGTTGCTTTTAATTACAAGTATCCACCAGCCATCATCAGCCAAAGAGGAAGCCATCCTCGGAGTGGCAGGACTGTGTTTGTGCTCTGGGATCTGTGCCTGTCGGGCTCCTTTAATTAAAGGGAACTGCCTGCTCGAGAGCCCCGGGATGCCGGCTAGCAGCGGGCTTCTGGCCAAAAACAGTAGCCGGGGGGATTTCAGCCAGGGGAAACAGCAGGAGGGAAAAGAGGTAGCACAGATGTTGCAACTACTCTCTAGGTCAGTGGGTCCCGAGCAGAAACACCCACAGCCAAACGCCACGGGTAAAGCTCTGGCTTAGTCTGACTTTCAGAAGCCATCGCCCACAGACTGACCTTTTTCTGCCCAGCCCGTGGTTTTGAGCTGCTGACAGCAGGCGAGCGGGCAAGTTTTTCTCCCCGACCCTTGCCATTTCCCGCTGGCCTGCCCTCCATACTCCTGACGCAGCGGGAAATGTCTTTAAAGCAATACCCAACCCCCGGGGCGGCAGGGCTGGGGGGCGCAGGGGGAGACTCACCGCAGGCGCCATCAAACTTCTTGAAAACATTCTCCTGCTTGTCGCAGGCGTGCTTGTTGAGGTCGCACTCGCTGCGGTAGTCCTTGCCGTCGCTGCCGCACACCGTGCTCTCGGGCACGCCGCTGCAGGACGAGGGGCAGACGCATTTGGCCGACTGGCCGTCGGTGGAGCGGACGCAGGTGCTGCCGAAGCTGCAGGTCACCTCTGCGCAGGGGTCCTTGGAGCCTGCAGGATTGAGGAGGGGGCATAAATAATCCCGACACCTCTGCCTAAACACCCCCTGAGTGCCCGGAAACCTACACGATGGGTGACGATGCCTTTCCAGCCCGCCAGTGTACCTGGTCCTGAGCGGGCAGGACGGTGAGGCTGTAGGATCAGCCCCAGACCCGTGGCACGCCAGGAAAGGAGCTCACTCCCCACCTGGCACTTCAGGCATAGCCCCTCCTTTCTAAACCTCTCAGCCTCACTGCTGCGAGCTCCCTTCCCTGCACATGCTCTCCAAGAGCCTCTTGCTTCAGCAGACGAGCAAAACAAGGGTCCTTACGGCACCTCCTGCAAGCCGCAATTAGAGGAAGAGTTCAAGGAGCAATTTCCTCACTAAGCAGGGAAGGGCCAAAATTTAGTTTCCAGCTTTTTTGCTTTTTTTTTTCCCCTTTATTTGTCACTTTTTTATGATTATTATTTTAAATAAATCACTCGGCACTCTCTCCCCTCTGACAAGAGCCCCAGCAGGAGTGCCGGGTGCAGATTTATTGCAAGCCAGAGCGCCACATGAGAGAAAGGTCAAGTTAATTTACTCTGAGACGAGGAGACTGGGGTCTCATTTACACAGCTCCTTGCTCACAGCTGGTGAATGCCAGGCTGGGGAAGGGCTTTCATCAGCCCACCCAGCCTGCTCATATGCCTGGTCCCTCCAACTCCAACATCTAGCCTGAGACAGAGGACCATTCCCCACTGGGCTGCCGCGTGCACCTCTTGAACAGCCTTTGGCCATCGGGTTGCCTGCTTGTTAAACTGCTGATCACCAAGGCAGAGCTGGTGATTCACAGAATCACCGAAGCATCTGGGTTGGAAAAGCCCTTGAAGCTCCTCCAGTCCAACCATGACCCTCCCCCTGACCGTTCCCAACTCCCCCAGATCCCTCAGCGCTGG
Source organism: Athene cunicularia (assembly GCF_003259725.1). Taxonomy (NCBI): domain Eukaryota; kingdom Metazoa; phylum Chordata; class Aves; order Strigiformes; family Strigidae; genus Athene; species Athene cunicularia. The sequence goes on along the minus strand of NW_020799127.1, from coordinate 5,539,575 downwards.
CTCAGCCCGACTCTTCAACCCCTCCAGGGATCCCGGGGACTCCCCCCCG
>NW_020799127.1:5518246-5539476 GCF_003259725.1 Athene cunicularia | reverse complement strand
CCCCCCTGCCCTGGGCAGCCCATTCCAACGCCCAACAGCCCCTTCTGCACAGAAATCCTTCCTCAGAGCCAGCCTGACCCTGCCTTTGGCAGCTTGAGGTCATTCCCTCTTGTCTTATCGCTTGTTAAAATTTTCTCAGTGTCCCTTCCCATCAGCCCTGTCCCCCATCCCTCAGGACATCACCAGCACCACAGTGATGACATGAGCTCAGGACAAGTCATCCTGGCCTTGCGCAGCCGCCTCTGGGAAGCAGAACCCGCCCTTGCACTCACCGCATGGTCCCTTGCTGATGACTTTGATCCGCCGCTGTTGGTTGCACTGGGCCTTCTCCAGCTCGCACTCGTTGCTGTAGGTCGAATAATCAGAGCCGCAGACAGGAGCCACCACGACAGGGCAAGCTGTCTTCTTGCAGACGCAGGAGGCCTGGGAGGGGTCAGCGGGGCTCCTCTCGCACACCGCCCCGAACCCGCACAGCATCCCTCGACACGCTGTGGGCACAGACACCAAGACAGGCGTGAGCCACAGCTGCTCCTCTGCAAACAGGAGGGGTGCAGACCAGCACCCAGGTCCAGGCACCCACTCGTGCCTCCCCTTTTCCCCCTCCCAGAGCTCCTCACACCACCCAGGCTCAGGAAGGGGCTGCAGCCCTGCGAGGCCCAAGGACAAGGACAGTGCCGGCAGGAGGAGGATGCTCCAGGCACAGGTTCTTCCCTGGCTTAGGGCGAGGATGTCATCATCTCAGCACGCTGCTTCTTGATGCTTGCTAGGAACCAGGTGGGTGCTTCTCCAGGGATGCCAACCCTGCCATAGCCACCCACCCCAAAGCCACGAGCCTGGGAACAGGGGTCTGCCCAGGCCAGCCAGGGAACAGGGCTGCTGCACCCCGAGCCCCCATCCCCTGCCTGCACCCGGTGCACAGGCATTAAACAAAGGCAGAACAACCTCAGTGCCTGCTCCATCCTGCCGGGACTGTGTGGAGCAAGACAGAGGCCACGGGGAAGAGCAGCATGGACAGCAGGGTTGGTAAAGCCTGTGACCCAGAGAAAGCTTCCTCGGAAGGGAGGTTGTCATGGAAGGCAGCACCCCCTTTGCCCTCAGGCACCGTGCTACCTTCCACATTGGCTCTACCCCAGTCTCTCCGGAGTGACCGAGCCCTGCTCTGCCCTTTGAGAGCAGTCTTGTAAGGCAGGGTATTTGCTAGGCACCTTCATCCCAGGCAAGGCCAGGGAGGGAAGAGGCTGGGGTACAGCGTAGGCCAAAAGAAGGGTCTGTCACCAGCTCTGCACCACAACAGGGAGGTCACAGCCCAGCTCGTGAGCAGGGACGTGGCCCCCAACCCCACTACAGACACGGACGAGCATCCCCAGCGCTCCGGAGAGCACTTGCTCTGCCCAGGGTCCCTTTCTTCAAGCCTTTGTGAGTCCTCCACAACACAATGTGTTTTCTGCTAACCAGCAAGAGAAAGGAAAGTCAAGGAAGGGAGAAGAAAACATCCTCACCTGTCCCAGTATGGGACAGATCGTCCCACAAGCACACACTGCTTTATTCGTGGCTGTTTATGCAAAGCGGCTGAATCACGTGGCTGGTGTCTCTCTAAAGGAGATGCACAAATCTCTTTATCACATCCACTAATCAGAGCAGCCAGCACAGACCAGTTCAGCATCTGAATTGCTAATGTAGTAGGAAATGTAACTCTTGGGTTGGCGGGAGGAAGGGAGAGGACAGGTATCTCCACACAGCGTGGTCCGCAGGTGAGGCAGCGAGAGCAAGAGATGCCAGAGCTTTCTGCCCAGCGATCACCACCATGGGCACAGCCCTACGGTCACACCACCCACCACCAGGCCCGTACGTACACCCAGGTGTGCACTGCACAGCCACCACGGCGGGCACAGCCCCTGCACCGAGCCCCATCACACCACTGCTGCAGCCCTGCCACCCCCGGGCACCCCCGGGCACCCCTCAGCGCCCCGACGCACACGGCTTACGTTAGAAACGGAGACTGACCTACATAATGAGAGAAAGAGAAATCATAAAAGGCAAAATAAAATGCTCGACAGCAGCTCATTTACACTTCAATTCCCGGGCATTTGCCTTTGACTGCCTTGAGATTTGGAGCTCATATGCACAGCAACAATGCACCACTAAGAGACTAGTATCAAATAAAAAAGAACTCTCTTTCTCTCCTGCCCAATATCTAAAAGCAATTCGTCATCTTTATGAAGTGCTTTGGATTGTCTCTCCTACTCTTTCCATTGCTGCTTGCTCTTTTTTTTTTTTTTTTTTTTTTTTTTTTTTAATGCAGATGAGCCTGTTGAGCTCTGAGATTAGAAGGTGCAGGGGAGGTGTGCAAGTGAGGAATGTGAAATGCAGGACAAGTGGGGATTCATCCCATCACCCCAGCCCGAGGCACAGGTCTGTGGAACAGAGGTGTAACTGTGTAGTGCGTAATCAGCTGCCGGTCGCCGGGGAGGCAGAGATGGAGCTGTCGTGGAGATCGGACCTACCGACGGAAGGGAAGGGAGAGGAGCTGGTGTGCGCAGCAGAGGGATGCAGAGCCAGTTTGCCCTCAGGACATGCCAGCCCAGGCTCAGCAGCACCCTCGCAGATAGGGACACCAATGTGGGAAGCAGGTCCAGGGTTTCAAAGTAGGTAACAGGGACAGCTCTGTCCTTTCTTGAGCATTTCTGTTCTTGTCTTTTGCCTCAGAGTATGGGAAAGGAGCCTCACACATCCAAGGCGAGGGCTTCCCAAGCAAACAGCTGACCCAGGTCTGGTCCCACCCAAACTGAGGAAGCTTTCAGTGAGGCCCAATTCAGGGCAGCACCGAGCACTTCAAAAACCCCGTCCTAAGACCCTTGTTGCTATTTTTGGGTGCATTTCCTTCCCACCCAGCTCACGCACCAACAGCACTTTTGCCTTCGGTCTTCTGCCACCCATTTCTCCTCTCAGCCCCCGCAGCAGCCAGCCTGCAAACCTGGCAGGAAAAAGCATTCAGCACTGGACAGGACTTCTGAGGAAATTAAAACATTGCTCATGGTTTTGACTCTTCTTCAAAGAAACTTTTAAAACTGTTCCTTCAGACTTGGAGCCAAATTGGGTCTTGTCATCTTTGAAGTGATCCTCCCTGTAATTGTTTTGCCCACATATATTTAAGAATATCTTAATCTGAAGTGATAAAAGCAATGGTAAATGCAAAAAGGCCACGAAGTATTATAAAGTTAATTGGGTCAAGCCACATACAGAAAACTGGTATTTTATCAAAGTTTCAGTCTATCCTTGCCCCCAGAATCGTATTTCATAAACACGTTAAGGACATAACAGGCCAATACATGAGCAAAAGAGATGATATAAAGGGTATTTATTTACCTCCTGTTCTGCATCAACTGAATGTTGTAACAGTGAGCTTTTCCAGCACCGGTGTTTGACAGACACCTTCCCACTCCCTGCCAACAAGCTCCATCCCCAGGAGAGAAGCTTGCACGCTGTGGTGCCTCAGAGCTCATCCTGGCTCAAAGGGATGGTCCGGCTGCTCCAGGGATGCCCGGGCAGGATGGAGAGTGGGGGTACGGCAGGGTGCAACCCCCAAACACTGAGAAACAATCAGCCCTTCCTGCGGACGAGGCCTCAGCTCCATTGAGTTTCGGTGATCAAGCCAAGAGCAGACAAAGCAAGGAAGAAAAATGCTTCAAAACCAGAAACAGATCGTGACAAGCAAATTGGTTGTTTAAGTTTCCTTCGCTTCTAATCACTGCCGGTGCTCCTGGTGAAGAAGCTTATTTGTTCACAGCAGATGATTTTGAAAACTCACCCATCCAATGCTGGGATGCAGTTGGATGACGCAAGCTCAAAACACCAACGAGAATAAAACAAAATGCCTTAATTCCACTGCCAGACCCAGGAGATGAAACAGGTTTATTATGCCTGCTAAGATGATTCAAACCAACAATCTCTGCAAAAGATTAAATTCAAAGGGAGCTTCCTTCTTCCCCAACATCTCTATCTCTCCTCCTCTCTCTCTTACCTGGGAGGACTCAAGAAGTGTAGCCTCCGCTGACGCAGAAGGAATAAAAATTGGGCAATTAGGAGCAAAAAGAAGAGGCTATCAGCCCAGTTGCAGGGTACTTGGCACTGACCAAGCCTCCACACCCCATTCCCCATGCAGAGGCTTTGCTTTGCTGGGCCAGGCAGCAATGTGAGGCACAAAGTGCTCTTGCCCTAACGCTTGTACACGACAGCCCAAATAAACTCCAGGCAGCAGATAAAGCGTACACAAGTGCAGGGACCTCTTAAAACTGGTTCCTGATAGTGCTGGTGAGGACTGGGCTACCCAAAGCACCCCACAGGCAAGGGGCTGAGGATTGTTCTCCGCTCCCAGTGCTGTTATTTTGGGTGCTGGGCCACAATATAACAAAGGGACCAGCTTTGCCTTTGTGCCCCCAAGCTTGAGCCCAGACGGGGCAGACAGGATCACAGGGATGGTTCTCACCAGCGTGGCAAGGAAATAATCTACCTGCCCACCCGGCTGGAAGAAACACCAGAGACCCAGGGTGTGCAGAGGGACCAGAGCTCTGCCCGCCTGTTGTGCCTCTAGTGACATGCAGACTTCACCAGGGTAGTGACCCCGCATTTTCCTCCCTTCTACATCACCCAACAGACGTGCCAGGGCAGGGCTCAATTAAGACCAAGCCTGAAGCCTGTCTTATCCACAGCAACGCTGCAGCTGGAGGCTTTTAAGCCAGCTCTGATGGATGCCTCTGGAAGTCGGTGGTGAACCAGCGTCAGCGTGAGCTTGCAACACACGGAGCCCCCGCTCAGGGTGTTGGAGGCTGCAGCCTATTGTGCCTGTTCCCCAGTTGCAGAGGGGAGGTGGGATCTCAGCACTTGTTTCAAGCCTGCGCTTCAAAACTGTCTGCAAAAGCACACGGCAAAGCTGTGCAGCAAGGTCAGAGAGCAGACTGGATCTAAAGCGAAGCACGGCTCTGGTTAAATCATCCGAGTGCTGCAGAGACGAGGCGCAGCAAGGCGTTCGGCAAACAATGAGAGCAGCACTTGTCTGGAGCCGAAAAAAGCTACAGCTAGGAGCTGACCTTTCCCAAACCTCCTGAGCCACTGAAGATGAGGGAGAGAAACAGCTAAAATGAGGTATCCATACAACACTTGAGCAAGCTGTACAGAACAAAAGGGAGGGCTTGGGCTTTATTGTAACCATGCTGAATACCAGGCAAGCCTCTCCTTGTCTCTTAGCAGCACCGGAGCAGAAACAGAATAATAAATAACAACAACAATAATAATAAAAAAGTGCATCTCCTAGAGAGGAGGGGAAAGGCAAAGGTGTTGCTACAAATAAATCATGGTACCATGCTCCCCGCCACAACTCAGTCAGCATGACTCCATGGGCAGACAGAGCAGCCTCCTCTCCCTCAGCACCCCCAGGCTGAGCCTGCAAAAGCAAAAAAGGCTTTTAGAAGACATCAAGGACAGGGGAAAGACCTGACTGGGTTCAGAGCCTCGGCTCCAGCTCAGATACATCATGCTCTGAGGCTCTACCTTGTGTCCTGCAGTGACCGCCCGGCTCAGGGTAAAGAGCACAAAGGGATGCTAATGAGGATTTCCTCTCTTCTGGCTAATTGGGGAAGGTGAGGGGCACACCGAAGTGCTTTGGCCTCTCCTCCCGACAGCCCAGAGCAGAGGAAGGTCAGGGCACTGCCACAGCCTGGAGAACAGGCCATGCAGCTGCATTTTCCAAAGGCAAGGGGAACGTGCAGGCAGCTCCCACCCCGCTACAGCTGGAGCCATGCCTGGCCCCTGCCTGCTGCCTCCAGAGCCGAGCAGATGGGGAGTGAACTGGGGTCTGTTTACCCAAACAACTGCCTGCAGGGCAGACCTGGCCTGGCAGGGGGGGGCTCGCAGCGTGGGGTGTCACAGAAATCTGGGGTGGGAGGGGTGGCTCCTCTGAGCAGGCAGCAGGCAGGGCCACCAGCCTGGCACAGCCACCGAACGGCACAAGGCACCTATGGAAACGCCTTCCCCGCCCTGCCAGCGCTTCTCCCTGCGTCAACAAACCACGAGCGCAGAAAAGGGGAAAGGAGAGAGATGACAAGCTGAGGAGCTGCTGGAAGCCTGTCTACGCTGGCAGCTGAACCTGGGGTGGGAAGTGAAAGGTCAGGCTTGCGGAGTGCTTCTTACCACAGCCCGGGCCCAGCGCTGCTGGCACGCATCAGACCCGAGCTGCTCCCGCAGACAGAACCACGGCTACCCATGGCACCAGGCGTAACGGCACCGGTTCAGCTCCAAGCCTCCCCCACCCCATCCGTGACACTTCCTTGGGCAGCCCCCCATTAGCAGCAGGGAGGGAGCGGGACGCTTCAGCTGCTGCCAAGGTTCAGCTCCGCATATTCCCGAGCAGGCTGCGCGGGCGCAGGTGGCTGGTACTCCACGAGTAGCTGCCAGGGCAGATGGCACCAGCTCCACCTCCTCGTGTCCAACAGTGCCTGCAGATGCCCAAAACGGCTGGAAGGACAGATGAGAATAGGGTGGCATCACTGTGGCCACCTGGGAGGGCCAGAGCCACCGTGAGAGGGGCTACGAGCCGCACAGGGTGTGGATGTGTGAGCGGTGCGAGGCTGCAGGCAGCTGGGGAAAAACCCACAGCAGCCAAGGCTTCAAGGTGCACGCTGCCCTCCCCAGCCTGGAGCCAGCACCCTCCACTTCTCTCCCAGGTGCCAGTGCTGGCCATTTGCATCAAGTGCTCCAGGTAGAACTCTTGGGCCAGCTTCTTGATCTATCCCAGCCTTCTTCTGAGCCTCCTGGACCAGAGCAGTGAGGACAAGCAGCAGGGAGATGGCAGTCAGCTGCAGGCAGGGAAGGTGGACACCAGCTTCCGCTTCCAGTTTCAATTCCCCATCCAGTTCTGTGCCTGGGTTCTCCCATTTACAAAAAATGCAGATAATAATCATCACCAAACCCCCAATGTTAGTAAGTATCTCAATATAAGTAGAAGGAATTAATAACAAGCTGGCTTCAACAAGTGCTCTGAGATCTTGAGGTGAAGAGCTCTATCTAATAAGCCCCAAGCATTCACATTAAAATGTTTCTCTAGCTTAATAATAATAATCATAAATGTAATGTCAAAATCGCTCTTTTCCACTGCACAGAAAAGGAAAAAATGCAACTGGAGCAGCACGCTGATGCTTATTTCACCCTGCCAGGCCCTCTGCAGCACGTGTCTGCCCGCCTCGCGCTCTCTGGCAGCACTTGGCCACGCAGCCAGGCCACCGAGAGGAGCATCTCAGAGGGGCTCGGTGGGCACACGGTCCCCCTGGACACCAAGGGAGGAGCAGGGCCCTCAACATCCACAGAGGAAGGGGACTCCAGGAAAACGCACAGGTGACCCCGGGCAGCTCGCCCCTCCCTGCCAGGCCTGCCTGCTGAAGGCAGAACGTGCATTCGCCAGCCTGGACCCGCTCCAGATCTCAGGTGAGTCCATCCCTTCTCCGAATGGGAGGAGAAAAACAATCAGAAAAGCACAGCCGGAAACTCGATTACAGCTCGCAGGTGGGAGATAGGAGGGTGGGATGTACCTGCTTTCGTGGCTTAAAGCGTCTCCAGCGACAAGGCTGACAGCACACGACAGCCACACTGCTGCGTTCCGAACAGCCACCAGTCCCTGCAGCAAGAGTCACGGGCAGGGGACCCCGAGGGAAAGACACTTCCCGCCGCAGATTCAGGAAAGTGAGGACAACCTGCACCCTGGGGACCTGCTGGTAGCTGAGCCGCTGGCACTGAGTATTCTTGTTCGTAGGAAAAGCCCCAAACTGAAGGATGAGGATGTCCCTGACAAACGTGCCCAGTGGCTGCCTTTTCATCTAAGCCATGGGATTACAAACTCTCCCCCTCTGGAAAGCGGTGGGTGCTCCCCTGCTAAAGCCATTTAGAGCAAACTGGACTGGGGAATACAAAGCAGTCCCGAGCTGGCTGGGCTGGGCAGCAGAGGGAAAACGCCGTGACACTCAAACCCATCTTTTCAATCCGGAACGCACGCTGACAGGCACTGAGCTGACATGCCCCTCTGCCTCCCACCTACCGCCACCCCCCACTTAGTCCCCAAGGGTGGGGAGGTCACTACTGGGCCACGCTAGTGACCCGTCCTGTCCTGAATCCTGCCTCAGAGCAGCTGCTGTGAATTATGTACGTTAGAGTCAGAGACACCATCACAGAGAAGGCCACAAGCCACTGAAAATGCCGGACAAGCATCCTTGGAGCCCAGTGGACCAGTTGAAGAGGCTGCACCGTTCCTCAGCCAGAAGACAAGAAGTGAGGCAGCAGCAGGCAAACACATCTAATAATAACAATAAACCCCAGGGACTGAGGCTGAGCCTTCCTCCTGGAGAAGGGGCAAGGCCCCACCACACCAGCCTAAGCAAGCCTGCCCTGCTGCCACCCAATATGCTGGTGCCAGCAAAGAGGGGGGCAGAGCTGCTTTTGGGGCTCCCTTGTGCCAAAAGGGCAGAGGGAAACGCGAGGCCCCGGGGACGGAGCCGTGTGCGTGTGTCAGGACAGCGAAGGCCGGCATTAATTCTGCATGAGCGCGAGGTGCCCGTTGCCATGGAGACCGGTTAGGCTGGCGCTCCAGCCCAGACTCTCGCCTGTGCACATTTACTCCTCTTCCCGGGCCCACCCTCCCTGCCATCAATATTAATTGCATCAGCCAGGGCTCGCTGGGTGAGGAGAAGGAGCCGCCTGGGAGAGCCACACGCAGGCACCGGCAGCAGAGCCGGGGTGGCCACGCACGCCACAGCCCTGGTTAAACACGGCTTGGCACCCCCCAGACCACGCCGAGATCAGCACCGGCTCTCCCAGGAAAGAAACGCAGAGCCATTAGATCGTGTCATTAACACCGCGCTGTTTAACACAGACGCTTTTGCTTAGAGCCCCGACCCTGGCGCAGCCAGAGCAGCATCAGGGACTCACTAGCCCTGAGTCCTCGAGCCCTGGCTTTGTCCATCTTCACCCAGTTTGTGCCCTGTCCCTGCCGCCCTGTCCCCGTCCTCACACACCACCACTGTGTTCGTCTTTATTTCCAGTTTAGCCACGGAGCCGAGCAACACTGCAGCTGCAAACCTGTGGTCCCCAAGGCCACAAGAACCTCTCTAGAACAAGTCCCCAAACCACTTAAAAGTTTTCAAGCCGACACGTCCTCAGGCTGGAAGGTCCTTAAGAAGCTGTGAGAACAGCAGGCATACGCCATCCAGTTTGGGAGCCTCCGTGACGGTCTCAGCTCTCCACAGAGCTTCCTTGCACAGCTCTACCCACGACAGAGATCTCCGGGAAACCAGATCTCCTCTCCTGAGAGCACAGTGTGGTAGTTCAGCACCCCCAAACACACTCTTGCATCACACGGGGAGACAGCGAGGGCTGATCATCACCAGCCACTACCTTTTACAGCCCAACTGCCGGAAAAAAACTCTTCACTTTTAAAAGCCACCACAACTGAAATGTAACCTGTGAGCAGCAGAGCAGTCAGCGCTGCAGCCTGTCCCCTGGCAGGGGTGACACCGGCGACGTGGGCAGCACAAAGGAGGAGCGGGAGGAAAGCTGACTACACAGCCTGTAATTGGGGGTCAGGAGAGGTGGGCAGCAAGGTAAAAAGTTGATCAGTTGGAAGATCTAAAAGCAAAATCATGTGCTGGAGGCAGAGAGGTGGTAGTGAGCAAGGTGAAGGCGGTGCTGGAGGCGGGCAGGGCAGCGTGGAGCAGGGAGGAGTTGAAAGCATTGTGTTCTGGGGTCTAAAACATCAAAGTCACTCTTGCAAATCAAACATCATCTTAAAAGACTCTCTCATTAATCTGTCACAAGCCCCCTGCAAGAGCGGCTCTGAGCAGACTGTCACGGCTCCTAATCACTGGAAGAATTCATCAGCCTCCATCAGAGACAGGAGCAGTTTGGGATGCGAGGGAGAAGCCAGCTTCTGTAGCCAGCCCCCACTGCCCTGCCCACACACCCCAGGGCACAGAGATCCCCCCCCAGCCCCGGCCAAGAGCAGGAATCTGCCCCGAGGAGCCGCGCCGCAACAAATCCCCCAAAGCTCAGCGCACACAAAGGGTGCACCCAGATGGGATGGCAGCCACACACAGCCCACGCGAGGGAGGGGGGCAAGGGCAAAGAAAGAAAAAAAAAAAACAAAACAAACCAACTTGGATTGTTTTAACCTGCTCCCACCTGCCTGCAGAGGCCACGGTCTGCAAAACAGAGTGTTTACAAATCAGGGAGATTAGAGGACTCAGTGAGGGAAAAGGAGGGTGGCAGCAGGCTCCGGACACCCGAGGGAAAGCGGCTCCTCCCAGACACAGCAGATCCAAAGCCAGCACTTGGCTGCACGGTTGGCAAAGCCAACACCTTTGCCAGCCTTTCCCAGGCTGGCGGGCACCCTGGGCAAGGTCTACTCATGCTTGAGCAAGGAGCTTGCTCACACCCTGGGGGTCTCAGCCAGCTTCAGGCCTCCTGCAGTCCTTCACTCTCCCTCTGCACTTCATACCAAGTGTTAAACATAGCGACCCCCTCTCTGAGCCCCAGGGTCTGGGCTGAGCCTGACCTCCCACCGCACACCAGCCCCCCTGGGCCGTCCTGGGGCTGCCCCATCCAGGAGAGGAGATGTTCAGCCTTGGAATTCATTCCAGTGTTCACCTGGCAAGAAATCCTCCACCGCAGCGCAGTGCCAGGCAATATTTACAGCGGGGCTAACTCAGGAGCTGGTAGGATTGCACTAACTCCCTCTGGAAGGTATCACACACTGACTTCAGCCTGACACAGCCGAGGGGAAGAGAAGACAAAGCAACACAAATGCCGTTTCTTTGTCACAACGCTCCAGGATGAAATGCCAGAAGGATAGTCCTGGGAGACGTGAGGCAGAGATGTGGGGACAGCGAGGCAAGCTTGGGGATCTGCAACTTGAGCAAGAGCCTGACACAGGGGAAAAACAGGAACACCTTCGCACCATCTACTCCTCCTCTAACGCTTAAGCCACGTAACATGAAAGTGCATAAATTGATCCCCAAGAGAAAGCTCAAACTTCACTGTAAATGGAGAAGAAAATGCTCTCAAGAGATCAAAAGTGGTGTCTAATAACTGCTGCTACCTTATCTACCGTTCAGCTTTTGAAGAACTATGTTTAGCATCTCTCCTCTCTCCAGAGCAACCCTGAAGCAGTCTGAGCTGGTTCGGCTGAAGTACACTTCGCTGCGGGGCTCACGGTGAAAAACTCAGGCAGGGAAACGTTGGCTGCCACTGTGGCAGTGGGTGAGAAAGGCAGGCAGGGCTGGGGGACGGGGGCTTGGGGATAAATCTCCACAAGCAGACCCCAGTCCTGCCTCCCGAGCTCGCTGCTGTAGGGTGCAAATACAAGCAAGAAAAAGGGGAAGCAAATGCTGTAGCACCTAGGCCAGCCAGGACGGACAGCTTCATGCTGGAAGCATGAATTGCCCAGGATCGTGGGGTGAACAGAATTGCACCCCGGGTCACCCCCTCACCCGAAGGGGTGGGTACAAGCACGGTGACGGCAGTGCAGGAGGTCAGCGTTTCTGTGCTGCAGCAAAGTCTTAGAGGAGTAGGCACTGTGTAATTAAAAGTGAGCAGCTGCTGAGAAGCCTGGTAGGAAAATTTCACCTTGTGGAGAGTGATTTTTTTTTTTCCTTCTGTTCCGTGATGTGTAACAAGACTTCCCGCCACACTCCGATGCGCCAGATCCCTCCTCGCTCAGCCACCCGACACGGCCAGAGGTGCAGAAACACCGTCACCTCTCAACGCTGGGCTGGGCTCTGCCCGTCTGCGGGGCGCGAGGTGTTTGGGTGGGGGGTGAAAACCCCTCCCTGCTCCTCACCGTGCTTCTCCTCACGTGGCCTCGGCAAAGGAGTCGTTCCTCAGCGTACGGGGGCTTGCGAGGGGAATGCTGTCAGCAAGATCAAGCAGGAGAGAATCTCCGCTGAGCCGCCGCAGCAGCCCGTGCCCCAAACACACGCCTGCTCCGCTGCTCGGCACAGAAAGGAGAGGTCACGTCAGCCCAGCAGCCACGGTGGGCCTGGAAGAAGCACCAGCGAGGCTTAACATCAGCCCCGTGTTTGTCAGGAGGGGAGCTGACACGGGCGGACGCCGCAGCCCGAGGCCATGGCAAGATGGATTTACTGCCGGAGCGGATCTCCCCGCTCCTGCAAGTCAGCTCCTACCATATCAAACCGCACATGTGGGAGGGGGCTGGGGCTGGGAAAAGCACGGCTGGGAAAGGAAGAGAGCGTGGGGTGGTCAGAAAAGACCGGGGGCTGCAAGATGCATCTGTGGGCAGACAGAAAAAAAAGACGGGTCTGCAGCACCTTCCCGTTCTACTGAGATCAGCCCCACCACAAAGCCTGCGCTGTGAATTCATTTTGTGGCATCCAAGTCTTATATTGGCTCGTGTCAAAAGAGAAATAAGGCTGGGATTAGCAGCCAAAGCCAGCAGGGTGTTCCAACACTGCCATGCACAAAAGGAACAAAATTGAAGAGCTTGTGTTTTATTTTAAGTTATATTTTCATGGCTCTCTTCCCAGGGCAGCCAAGTGTCCCCTCCCCTGTCCCCCTGAGCAGGCGCAGAGCTGCCCTGGGAGCCAGCAGGCTCCTCTGAGAAACTCAAATTCCAAGGCTGCCTCCCAGTATTCTCTCTGACAGGGACTGGAGAAGGAAGGGCTCAGGGGGAATTTGGCAGCAGGAGGAGGTGACGGCCAGCACACCGAGGTGTGGGCCAGCCCCGGCCTTCTCGCCGGGGGGCTGTCAGGTTTAACTCTGGGGGTGCAGGCAGGCTGCAGGCAGCACACAGACCTGGGCAGAGCTGGCGACGGGGGGGTGAATGCCTGACGTGACTTCTAAGCCCAAGGCAATTATTTCCACCTCACTACACCCGTGCCAATAGGTGACCAGCCAGGAGCAGCTGATCATCAGGATTATGGGATATTAGTTAAAAACGATCAATAAAAGGAAGGAGCGTCTTTTCCTGATGAAGTGTCAAACAGGAGGAGCAAGACCAGGACCTCTGGTACATGGCTGCTGCTCAGGCACAGCCAGTGATCTGTGCTGGAGCCCCCCAGCCCTGCGCAGGCAGGTAAAGACTCTCCCCATGCCCAGGCATCACCTCAGCCGCCAACATACACAGACATAGGGCTGCAAGAGAGCAGAGGTGGTGAAACGCCACTTCCAACACTGCTTGGCTGTCCCTAGCAGAAAAATCCCCTTTGTCAGGTGGCAAAGCACACACCCCCCCCTCCAGGCTCTATGAGTGGGGAGTATTTCCTAACACCCCCCGGCACGGAGCAGATGCTCCATAACACACAGCACTGTTCACCCCCCTCCCTGAAGGCAGATGGGCACCAGCAAGGACACGGGGAACCAGTCCCTGCAGCGCTGCTGGTGGCCGTCTCCTCACGGCTAACTGGGAGTGGCTGGAGGGCAATGGGAGCTGGACCTGGCGAGGCAAAGCCATAACAGGGTGCTGAAGAGAGGGCACCCAGCAGCCAGGAGGAAGACAACGCCCAGCACTGAGAGCATTGTAGGGTTAATCCACTAACCGATTTCCTACGCAGACTAGAAAAGCCAGTGGCACCAGCATTTTCTCTGTCTAACCCCATGCCTGGACCAGTTCCGCAAACCCTATATTTATGGGCTGCCAGGCGCAAGAAAGCATTTTTCCAATATTTAATTTCTCAGATGTCCTCATCTCATGCGTCACCCGCTGCTTTTATGCATCCACAAATAAGTGCTTAGAGCTGCACCCTCGGCCTGGTGTGACGAGTTGGGCCAGCATCACTCTATCCACACTCGCCAAAAGGAAATGGGTGTCCAGCCCTCTCAGATATTTCCAAACCCAGCAGAGTCAGGACCCACAGCTCGTTGGTGCCATGAACACACCTGCAAAGGGGCACAGATGCCAGCCAAAGGGCTGGCTGCCACCACCCTGGCGAGCTGTCGTGACTCTCCCCATGTGAGGCTGGAGCAGGATGTAGCTCTGAGATGAGGAAAAAGCTGCTGGAGCCAGTCAGAAACCCAAACTTGCCAGAGCGAAGAGCAAAAGGGGCCAAACAGACTGCCCGAGCCTGTGTTGCACCGAGAGGGCTTCCTGGGGAGGAGGGTGGCAGGAAGAGAGGGGTGACAGGGAGCTGACCCCAGAGCCTGGTGCCTCACCCTATTGATCCACCCGAGCAGCCAGCCCAGCCCTCACCAGCCCAGCTTCACGGCTCCAAGAGAGAGAGCTTATTGTTCTTCCTGCCCTCCGCAGAGCAAACAACAAAAGCAATCTTGCCTCCCGCACGCAACTCCACCAAGGGATGCTGCAAACAAACAGAAATCAAACCTCTCATCACAGATGAGAGGAACAGGGGATGCAGGCACAGCCCACCCTGCCTGCCCCCTGCACTGCACCTGCCAACCCCCCCTCCAAAGCCCTCCTGCCCTGGGGGGCCGCAGCTGAGCCAACATCCACCCCCTCTCCAGCCCCTCGCCCCAGACACTCCCCAGCTCCTGCCTACCCCTAATAAGAAAGGAGAAGAATTAGCCAAGCTTGGATGCCACAGGCCAGTCCCTCAGCTGGGCCAAAGGCACCAGCCCTCACCGAGCACCACGTTTTAAGTCAGCCAGGCCTTAAGGCTCTAAGAGAGCCTAACAATCCCCCGCCCAGCTGGGGGGATGCCAGCAGCATGGGAGGTTTGGGCGAAAGCAGCGAGTTAACAGCATTAATGGCCTTGTTTCAAAATGAAGCAGAGACCACTCTATAAATCAATGTGTGGCTGAAGAGTTTTCTAGGGTAGAAATTGGTATTGGAGGAAAAGGAGGAGATAAATAGCACAAGAGCGCTAATTAGAGACATTAGAGACACCTCCCTGCGAGCTGGCAAAGCCTTCCACCTCCAGCATCGCTGAAGCGCCGGGGGAGCGGCCGTGGCTGCAGCACCTTTCGTGTACACAGGACAGGTCTTTGCGGAAAAGATGCCCAAGCTGCAGGAAGCCACTTTCTTCAGACCAAAACTGAGGTCTGACATTATCGGGGCAGATGACAATTTCTGTCTAGCTCTGTTTGGAAGGGGAAAGGACCACAGCAAACCTGCCAGTCGCAGGGTTTCCAGACAGAAACACCAAGCTGCAGATCCTCAGCTGGTACCGGTGGGCAGAGATCTGTTGGCTCGTGGTGCAGGCTGCCAGCTGGTGGCAACCCACCGCTCACCAGAGCTGTGCAGACTTGTAGGATCTGGGCCCGAAGAGGTGACAAACGTCAAGGAGCCCAGCTGGAGAAGAAAGCAATCGAGGGGTCCTGCTGCGCTCGATGCTGGCACTGTCACAGCCTCGTGCTGGGACACAGACCCCACCCCAGAGAGTGCTGCTGAGACCCACTGAATCCTCACCGGCTGCCTTTGTCACCCGGTGGCCTGGGGAAAGGAAAACAGGGAAGGAGCCTCCCCTGCCTGTCCCTCTGAGATGAGGCTGCTTGGGGAAGGGAGGACGGCTCGGTGGTTCCCCACACCCAGCCCTTCCCGCAGGGCTGTCGGTCGGGCAGCCGGGCACAGTCCTCACCAGCCCAACACCTCATCCCACCAAAGCCACCCTGAGAGCAAGCCTAGGCCAGAAAGAAGAGCCTAGCTCAAACCTCAGCCAAATCCCAGCAGTTTACAAGGACAATTAAGCCAGGGGACTAAACGCAGGACGAGAGCCGCGTCTCCAAGCCAGCCCAGGCGATGAACACTGCCAGTCCCCCGCCGGCACTGCAGCGGGGACCAGCCCCTTCACCCCCCAGGAGGAACGTCTCCCCCATGCCCCCCGCTCCCCTCTGCCCAGAACCACTTCCCAAAGACAACTCGAGGCATTTGCACCGTGTTAGACTTAAAAAAAGGAGGCGCCTCATTTGGCAACCCACCAGGGGTGGTAGTTTTCCATCTCCTGTGGGGACCAGAGATCTTTTGGAGTATGTCATCTGGATGGGCTGGGCTGCTAATATTTTGGAGCCCTAAGCTAGGAGTTACACCTACGTTCGTTTTTATTTTTGCTTTAGATGTCTTCTCTGGTCCAATTATAGATTAATCACATTTTATCTAGCATCCGTTTCTCCCCCGCCTCCCTCCCCACCCCCATCAGAGAAGGCAAGAAAGAAAGAAACAAACGTGTTATTAATTGGCTGCTGTTTTCTGCTGGGTTCTTATCTGTGCATGTGAAACTAGGGAGGCTGGGGAAGGTGACTGAACAGCCTGCCAGCAGAAAGCAGGGCATTTTAAGCCTGATTTTCAGAGAAAATAAAGCTCCTATGATGACATTATCTGAGCATATGCTTTGCCTGCCTGCATCCAACAGCTTTTAAAGCCATTAACTGATAACAGCATGGCCTCAAAACCCAAAGTTCCTACAGGTCTGTGAAACCAAAAGGCTTTAGGAAACCCAGAGAAAAGGTACGAGGTGCCGGTGAGTTGTCAGACACCAGGGAATCCATAGGTGAGAGACAATCCATAGGTGAGTGCCATCGGTCCAGGGAAAATGCAAGCCCATAGGAAACCCAGGTGTGGTCCCACCTGCTCTGCCAAGGAAGGACCAATAACTCTGGAGGAGGACGAGGAGAGCACCATACTGCCTCATGACTGGCAAGGTGAAAATCTGGAGGTGGGGAGGGAATTGTTAGGAGAGCCCAGAAGCAGAAAACTCTGGGAGCTCAGCGAATACGGTGAAGGAAGGAGGGCTGTGTTACAGTCCCCAGAAGCCCTTCTGGCCAGGGCAGCGGAGATACCTGATGTCCAGCTGAACACCAGCTCCCACATTTTGCTCTGGATGCTGATAAAGCTGAAACCTTTGCCAGCTGGAGCACAAGACCAACTGATTTTTTTTTTATACAGCGTTAGTAACTGACTGATCCAAGACTGGATGGGCTGGGATGATTCAACTTTGGCTGCACAGCAGAAGCAGCAATTTAATAAACAGCCAACAGCATCTCAGCAACCTCTGCTACCCTCAGAAATCACCTCCCTGAGCTGCTCAGCCCACATCCCACGTACTTGCGCTGGAGATTCCTACCTGCTTTGTGTCCCTCTAACCTTCTGCCATGAGCCACCAGAACCCACGCCAGCCCTTTCTCAGCAAGCCCAAGACCTGCTAAGGCAGCAAGTCCCAGGGAGACACCATGTCCCCATCGCTGCCCTCACCAGGCGTCCCTCCCCGCTCGCAGTGCAGGGTTGGGGGGACAGGGAGGATGTCGGCTGCCCAGCGAGATGCAGCCTCAGGCTCCAGGCCCCACAAGCTGTAACTAGTCACCTCCCTCACTGTCCTCCCTGTGGTTGCTCTGGTGCTATACCACAAAAAACAGCGGGACCAAGGGAGGCAGAACACTCTTTCTGGCTGTTTCCTCACGCTAACAGCCCATCACCTTCTCCTGGTCTTTCTCTCACCTGCAGCTCTGTCACATACTATGGACACATGTGCCATTTGCTTGCCTTTTTTTTTTTTTTCCCCCCTGCTCTGTGCTTGCAGAGCACCAAGCTTTTCTACACCTCCTTTTGCCAACAACCAGGAAGATCCTTAGGGGACAAACAGAGTAGCCACTGGATTCAACACTACTGCTTTTAAGGATAAGGCCCCTTTTTCCAGTCCCCTCCCTTCCACAGCTTCCACAAATAAACCAGTAAAGCCCTGCAAACTGCTGAAGCACACAAACTCCGTTTCCAGTCCTTCTCCCATTCCACCACAGCCGCACAGAAAACCCTCTGCAGAAAAAGAGCTGCTGTGCCTCCCCGGGAGCAAAGTTCTGCCCTCCATCCTCACCCTGGAGGGCCACGCTCCTCCATCCCGGGGGCACCAGTAAGCTGCGGTACCACTCTGGGCACGGAGAGCAGCCAGTCAGCTGCAAAATAGATCACTGGGTCAGGATGCACTGCTCCACCGCCAGCTGCAGGAAGCATGAGAGGCTCAAGCAATTTGCTCTCAAGTGCATCCTCAACACAGGAACCGAGCTCCAGCAAGCAACGGTGTACTTACCATCTCGCGGCGTCGGCGGCGTCTGAGTGAAATAACTATTGGGCTTGTCTGCAAAGAAACAAAAAACACGGGGCTATGAGCAGTTCCCTTTTGCACACTCTCTCCTCTTCCCCCCCCAGACCTCTGTCCCCAGGTCCCCAGCAGCTTCTGGGCCAACATTTCATTCCCTCAGCACACAGGCCCCGCCCAAGCAGGCACCGACTCCCAGAGAACACCCGGGAGGTCCCGCAGCAAGAAGGGAGCAGCAGGAACAGGAGCCAGGAGCCCCAGGTCTCCCACTTGTATCGATGGAGCATCTCTGGCTTGGGATCTGGCAGCAGCCCTCCTCTGCCTGGCAGGGCCGGGGCTTGCCTCAGCCCATCGGTGCCATTTCACCAGGGCTGCGATGCAAATCGAGCTGCACATCGCCTCTCACACACGCACCCACCTGGGCACCGACTCCCCGAGTCATTTGGGTGGAGCAGGACAGCGGTGGGGAACAGCAGCCTCCGAGGGCAGAAGGCAAAGGGGGGAGGAAGGGGGAGCCTGGGGCAGCACAAGGTGGAAGCTCCCGCAGGTCCCAGAACAAGGTGGCACAGCTTTGTCACCAGCCAGCCGTCTCCATCTGGGTAACCCCTGATTTAGCATGAGGACAGTTCCACTCAGGCAGCTGGCCCCACAGACCTGCCATCCTGAGTGGCAAACACCCCAAAGCCAGCGTCAAACTTGGCTTTGCTCCCTGTTAAGTGATGTGCCCAGGGTGGCAAAACCAGGCTGTGGCAGAGGGCACACCACTCCTCACGGGCCAGGCTCTTTCCCCACCATCGCCTGCTCCCACCAGTGCTTTCCAAAAGCACTCGTGTGTTGTAGTTTTACACAGCTTTTTTTCTAACCACACGCACACACACACACACTAAGGGAAGCACTGCATCCCAAAGCTAGGCTGGAAGATTTGCCTGTCCTCTAAAGGTTTTTCTCACAGCAGGTGTTTGGTACTTCCCAGCATCAAGGAGGTCAAAGACAGCGCTTGCATGATAGTCTTCCTCCACAGGCTGCGCCTAGAGAAAGCCAGGCCTTGGGAGGGTGAGAACCTGTGCAGGGATAAAGCGACTGAGCCCAGCGCCTAGAGCAATATGTGGATGTACCCACACCCAAGTGTGCAATCTCAGCCACACCTGGGATCAGCTCAACAGCCCAACCTCAGGAGAAATCCTCCGTCTTGCCCCAACCCTCTGCTGATTCTTCAGAGCAAGAGAGTGTATAGAGCACGGGGATCCTGGAGCAGCCGAGGAGACACATCTCCCACCCATCGCATACAGCGACAGGGCCACGAGGTTCAGTAGTTTGCTGGTAACATGGGAGCAGCAGAAACCCCTGGCCAGGGCAGGGCTCACAGGAGCCCACCTTTTGCCCTTCACCTCCCACACAGCCCTGCTGAGATCCCTGCCATGCAAAGGGGCCAACTACATTCCCCCCTTGCCAGGGAGCATCACCTCCACTCCGAACCTCAAGCAGCAGATCAGAAGACACAGTATTTCAGGGGAAGGGGGGGTGGGAGAGGGACACGGGACACGCAGGGTGCTGGCACAGCTGACAGCACGAGCGCACCATGCATGGTGGGGAGCTGGGGCTGGCCCACGCACACCCGCCTTCGCAGCTCCGCTCCGCAGTTCTGGGCCAACATCATCTCCGGGAAAAGTGGGGCAGAGCTGTGGAACGGGGCTGTCACCTCCCCGCCTTCTCCCCAGACAGCAGCAGGCAAGCGATGAGCACCCAGGCACAAGGCAAAGCCCAGCCGGTGACTGGCAGCGTTGGGAAGGGCTGCCCGGGCACGCTGGCTGACCTAACCCCTGCCTCTCCCTCCCCTGCTCCTCCCACACGCCCAGGAACACCTACAGTTGTTGAGGAAGAGCAGCACAGCAAATCCCAACGTCGAGGTGGCCAGGAGGATGAGGCAGATGTTGCACGGGATCATGAAATACCGCACCACCAAGGAGACCTTGTGCTGGTACAGCCGGTCCCGCTCCAAGGCCCCCGGAGCCATGGGGTACTGGCAAGCCGTCATGCTCCGGCCGTCACGCTGCGGGCCAAAGCTCGACCTGCCGCCGACCCATCCAAGGCAAAGTAGCCACAAATCTCACATGGATCCCTCTTCCCCTACTCCCCGGTCATCTTCGGCAGCTGCAAGACCTAAGTTTTCCCAGTGGTTCCCATCCTCCGCTCGCAGGAGGGCAGGACGGGCCGCGGGCACCCTCAGGAGCAAGAGTTTGTCCCCACATCTGCCATCTCCGAGGTGACAGCCCAGGGGTCAGGTCCAAGCTTGCTCTGGAGGGACGTGCACAGTCCTGTGCTCAGCAATCCCTCTTCCAGCTCAGGTGTCAATCCACACCTGCCCGCAGAAAAGAAACTAAACAACCGCAGGCAAAAAAAAAAAAAAAAAAAAAAAAAAAAAAAAAAAAAAAAAAAAAACTGAGAGCTCAAGTTCCGCAGCCAAGCCCACCGGGACGGGGACAAGCTGCTACCGGCGTGGGAACGGTGGGGGCTGCCGCAGCCCCGCCGGGTGCTGGCTCCCGAGAGCAGGGCTGGGACAGAGACAGCAGAGGGGCACCGGCATGGGACCCCTCTCAGGCTCGCAGCATCCAGATCCTCTCGGCAGGGATGGAAGTGGAGGGGAGTGGGGGGGTCGTCTCACCGCCCCGGCGGCGTGCGGCTACCTCTCCGCTCCCGGCTTCCTCCGTTGTCCACGCGTCTCCTCCGGGACTGGCACTCTCCACGCTCACCAGCTTCTCACCGTCCGGGTCAGATCCCCACAGCTGAACCCCGGGAGCAGCCCAAGGGTGCTGCTCAGTCAGCCCACAGCCCGGGCGAGGGCAGGCGCTCCCCGTTCCACGCCACGGCTCCGTTCACAGCCGCCGCACATCCATCGCCGCTCGGCTTCGCTCTCCTCCAGGGCAGCCGGTGCGCAGCACTCCCTCGCTGCCGCTTCTCCTCAAGCGAACCGGGCGCCAGCTCTCCAGCCCCCTCGCAGCTCCCCGCTGAGGATAAAGGGGCTGTAACCCGGTTTAGCCCCCTCGGCGAGCTGCCTCCTCGCAGACCTCGCCAGCGGAGAGCAAAGCTGCCCGGCGTGGGCACCGTCACTGCCACGGTGATGGCCGGGACAGGCCGGCTGCCCTCCTCACGCCGCTGGGACATCCCAGCCCTTGCCGGAGAGCTTCCACCTCCCCGCCG
>NW_020799127.1:5500935-5518196 GCF_003259725.1 Athene cunicularia | reverse complement strand
AGATGCGCGAAGGCAGAGCGGGGGGACGGGACCGCGGTGTAGCCCCGGGGGGGGTGGGGGGGGGTGAACCCCTTTTCTCCTCACCCACCGGAGATGCTGAGAGGCGGAGAAACGGCTCAGGGCGGCATCGCCCCCGTGTGGGGTGGCGAGAGGAGAGGGCTGAGACCCCCAGGGACAGCGGCAGAGCCCCGCAAAGGGCAGGAGCAGCCCCCAAAGTTACTATTTTCTAGCAGATTTTTTCTAGATAGAGGGAGGCACACCTGCACGGTGCAGCTGGGGGACACCCCACCCCACATCACAGGGGGCTGGGGTGGAAGGGACCTTAAAGCTCATCCAGTCCCACCCCCCTGCCCCAGGCAGGGCCACCTTCCACCAGCCCAGGTTGCCCAAAGCCCCGTCCAACCTGGCCTTGAGCCCTTCCAGGGAGGGGGCAGCCACAGCTGCTCTGGGAAACCTGTGCCAGGGCCTCACCCCCTTCACAGAGAAGAATTTCTTCCTTCTACATCATCTAAATTTCCCCTCTTTTAGTTTAAAACTGTTACCTCTCAATCCTATCCCTACCCCCCTGATGACGAGTCCCCCCCTTTCCTGCAGCCCCTTTCAGCCCTGGGGGGCCGCTCTAAGGTCTCCCCGGAGCCTTCTCTTCTCCAGCTGAACCCCCCAGCTCTCTCAGCCTGTCCTCACAGGGGGTGCTCCAGACCCCCGAGCATCTCCGTGGCCTCCTCTGGCCCTGCTCGAGCAGGTCCGTGTCCTTCTGCTGCTGGTGCCCCCAGAGCTGGACCCAGCACTGCAGGGGGGTCTCACAGAGCGGAACAGAGGGGGAGAATCCCCCCCTCACCCTGCTGCCCACCCTCCTCTGGGTGCAGCCCAGCACACCGGGGTCTTTCTGGGCTGCGAAGGCAGGTTGCTGTGCCTGGGGGAGCAGGACCAGTCTGTGGCCACAGGGACCCAGCTGGAGCTGGAACCTACCAAGTGTTGCTCCCCTCC
This sequence comes from Athene cunicularia, assembly GCF_003259725.1. NCBI lineage: Eukaryota > Metazoa > Chordata > Aves > Strigiformes > Strigidae > Athene > Athene cunicularia. Next base: position 5,517,209 of record NW_020799127.1, on the reverse strand, counting down.
CTGCCTACCTGGACACTCCTGCCCTAGGGAAGCCAGATGCCTCTGGTCACCGCTCTCCTTGGGCAGGACACTGCCAGCAAGGACAGGAAAGCTGGGCTGAAAGCCAGAGGGAGCTCAGGGCCAAGACCCAGATTTCTTGAGTGAAGGTCCAGCAACGGGGCAAGAGCAAACAGCGGGGCAGGGCAGCCCTGCTACAGCCCGAGCAGTTACACCTGGCGCCCACAAGACAGGCTCAGGCTCCCAGGCTCTCCACAGCACCCTTCCAGGCTGAAGTCCCATCTCATGGCATCCCGGGCAAAACACACAGCTCCCGGGAAGCTGTTTCCCTGCCCATGGTATCGCGCATCTGGAGCGCCGTGACCTGCCGCCTTGTTTCTGAGGTACCATCGTGGTCCTCAGCAAACAGGCTGAGCTCTTCCTCACCACGGAGGAAGCAAGCAGATCTGAAGACTAGAACAAAACCCTGTGGGAGGAAGGCCCTCTGGTTACAGAGCCACCTGAACACACGTCTGGGCTGATGACACACGGTCCTGCAGGCTCAGAGACTGGTTTATCATCCAAGCCACGGGACAGGAGGACTCTTGCGGCCTCTCCTGTGCCCGAGGTGCTGTGGAGGGGCTGTCTGTACTCTGCCACGGCAAAAAATGAATCCTCAAACACCCGTCCCGTGCTTGCAGGGCAAGATGAGCACCGTGGAGATGCGGCAGCAGGTAACCCCGCTGCGGCCAAACTGGGAAGCTCATTGCAGAGAAGTTGCACTAAGTTCCTCCTGTCTCGCCCAGCTCAGCACCGCCCGGGCAGCTGCCACAGACAGGAAGGGAAGCTCGGCTTCCTCCGGGCCGTGGCCGGCAGCCACCACGCTGGCCCATGGCTCACAGCAGCACTCCCTCCTCTCATCTCCTCTCCTCTCCCACTGGGACAGACGGGTGCCATGGCATCATGCGAGTGAGCACAGCCCTCTCTCCCCTGGGGAGATACCCCTCTGGCTGGGCAGCAGCATTCCCACCACCCACTCCTCCAAAAAGCAACAACTTGAGGTGGGAGAATAACCCACGCTGGCGGCAGGTACCTCTCCCAGCCCCAGCGTGCCCTTGCCGTGCTGCCCCTCCTTCCCTCACCTTGGCAATCCGCCTGGAGCCCCGGAGAGACACACACACAGACACACACACACACTAAAGCTGAACCCACCCACTCTCTCCCCTCCAGCGGGAAGATGTGGAGGAGACTGGGTGGTCCTTCAGCAGGGCATCTCAGGCACCACCAGCCAGCAGGTTGCGGGGTCTCCGTCTGGGATTGGCACAAGCTGCCCTACAGCCACACCATGCAGCCACGTGGCTCCTCTTGGCTGGAAACGTGGGCTGGGAGCATCCTGGGTGTCCCAGCACCGCAGGGAAGAAAAATGGAGAAGTGAGTAAAGAAATCCAAGTCACGTCCCAGACATTGCTCCTCTTTAAACCTGCATCTCTCCCCCTCCTCCCCAGGGACTCGCAGAACATGATCCCAGCTTGCTGCGAGGCACAGGCTGCATCCTAACCACCCTGCCAGGGTTGAGCCCGCACGAGCAGGGTGCCTGATGGCCTCACGTCCAAGCAGTGAGACAGATTGGCATGCATGTCAGGAGCCGTTCTCCTCCCGACACACGCAGGGGCTGTGAGGAGCCCCCGAGAGCCCAAGAGCTACAAGGGCTCAGTGTGAAACCCTCTTCCAAGCCATCTCTCCCAAGCAGACCCCTGCTAGGAACCCATCTCCGAAGCCCCCTCACAAGCAAAGCCTTCTCCCAGTGAGAGCAATGATGAGCCGGGGGAAACGGGCTCCTCAACCAGCACCAGGCTACGGGGCTGCCTCCTGGGACATGGCCCAACACCCCTCCCCTCACCAGGGATGAGGCACGAGGCCTGGCTGAGCAAGTTGGAGCACTCTGGCAAGTGGGCAGAGCCCTCCAACCCAGTATTTTTCCCTCAAAGGGTAAGCTCAAGTCCCTGTCGCTGCTGCCTCATTTGTAGTACCCTCCCCAGCTACCATAGCACCCTGGGAACCTATGGAGAATCACACAAGCAGCCAAAACCTTCCCAAAAAGTGCGCAGAGTGCCCTGACCCTCTCCTCCACATGGTCACCATGTGGCCAGCTTGGCCCAGTCCCGCATGCTCCTTGCTCTGCCCTGGGACATGGGTGCCAAACTCCTGCCCGATGCCTTCCCCAGGACACTGCCGCACTGACACTGGCCCCGCAGCAGCTCTCTCATGCTCCCATGGCAATCCCAGCACATGGGGCTAAGGCTTCAAATAAAGAAAGGAAAAAAATCCCCAAAGGGCAGCGAGGCCATTTGCATCCTCCTGGGCACAAGCAAATCATCCACAGCCACCGCCGGGTCCTCCCTATCTTCCCAGGTCTGCAAGGGCTCTGTCCCCTCCAGCCACTTCGGGGCAGCACCTCAGATCTGAGCAGCCTTTGTGTCCTGGAGGAGGCAGGTTCAAACTCCAGCACGGGGCTCATGGGCTCATCGCCCTCTTAGGAAAGACAAACACTTCCACCTTGCGAGTCTTTCAGACGAGACTTTATAATCAGAAGAGCCATTCGCACTGGGGGGGCATCACACTTCCCTGGTTCATCCACGTGGGTTGTCATTTGTGTCTGTTATTGCCTCTGCAATATCTAACCCCTGTACAGCTCCAGCATTTCAGAAATGCCCCCATCTTTTTTTTTTTTTTACACCAGCTACATCACGCAGGGACAGCTGGTCTCCGGCCTGCTCCCTCTGCCAACCGTGCCCACCATGCACACTCAGCCTTTCCCTTTATTCTGACACCAGCACACGAAAGCAGAAAAATACAGCAAGACTTGACAAGGCGAAGGAGCACGAGAGAAAAGCCACTTTGGCTTAGAAGTGAGCAACTCAGAAGAGCCAACCAGCGAGCCCAGCAGCACCAAATGCACACCACGAGCTCCAGCCCACCCTGAAGTGGAAGGAGGTGGCTGTGCACGAGCTATAGGGACAGCTTGGTCCCCCCAGTACCTCTACATCTGGCTCAGCTGGACCTGGGACAGCCCAACCTGGCGGAGGGGACTCACCCCAGGGTCACACTGTGGCTCCAGAGCAGCCCATCCCCTGCTCATCACCCCCGCGCTGAGCAGTGCTGTAACACCCTCAGACACAGCTGCTATTCCTCTGCTACAGGCAAGAAAACATTATCTTTAAGCTCATCCATATTCCCCCCTGCCCAGTTTTCTAAATGAGAGCGTTCAATGCATTAAAGCCTCCGTGTGGTCACCAGCCAGTTAAAGCCTGGTGCCATTAATGGGTTTATTTCTGGGCTTTCACAGCGAGGATGTCAAAGCTGCTGCCAAAATGCAACGGACAGGCAGAAGGGGCTGGGCTGGGCGCGCTCGGCTGTGCTCAGCGTGGCAGGACAGTGGTTTGAGCCTCTCGTTTCTGAAACACAGAGCTGGCAGGAGACACGTACTCCATCTCGGGGCCTGGGCAGGCTCCAGGGCATCGGCGCCGGGAGCAGCAGGGCCTGAACACGCTGCCCTGACCTCGGGATGGAGGGGGGCTCACAGGCATCTCACAGGACCCCGCACCCTCAAGCCACCAGTTACTTGGCAAGAGAGAACACCAGTTTCACTTCTTTTGTCCCCCGACTTCTGCCCACCAGATACCAGCTTTCAACATCAAAAATCAGTGCTGCCTTGGGAACTGACTGACAGCTGTCAATCTCTCCCTCCTCTCCGAGCTAGAGGCCTTGCAGGAGCCCCCAGCTCCTGCTGCTGCCAGGCTGATTCCCCACCTGGCTCCCTTCTCACTAATCCTGTTTGGCAGGGAGCTAATTGGGATTTATCTGACAGCACCCAATGCCTAGAAAGCCATTTTATGCTTCCTCTGGGGAGGGTGAAGAGGAGGAGGAGGAGGGAGCCTGCAGAAGGCGTTTGCACATTCTCCCTTCCCCATCCCCTCCTGCAGTTTTACAGGCTAATTACCAACATTAAAGAGAAAGGGAGCAGGAGGGGGAGAAAGTGGGGATTTTAATTATTTCATTTAACACTTGGCAGGACCCAGCTTGACTCCTGCTGAGCAGCGCTTGGAAATAAAGAGCTTTTAAACCCTACCAATGGGAGATGGGGGAGCGGGTGTGGGAGATGGGGCTGGGGTGGCCAGGCTGGAGTGGAAAGGGGTGTTAATTCACACCACTCCTAATAAACAGCCGTGCCAGGCGGCGCTGGACAAGGGGTGCCTGGCTGCCTCTTTGGAAGAGGGAGGGGGTTTTCCCCACCTAATGACTTTGCCCTCCTACCACGCGACACCGGGCCACGCAGCTGTTTTCCAGATGTGCTTAAGGATGCCAGAGCGTGGAGCAGGCCACACGCACGTGCCCCGGGGAATACAGGTCACCCTCTCCCAGCACCGCAGGCCCTTCTCCAAGCTGTGGGTCTGCACAAATGCTGCACTGCAACTGCAAGACAGCCCCTCTGTTAACAGATGTGCCCCGCGCAGAGAGCCCACACCTCTTCCACCTAGCCGCCTGTACTCAGTGGTGAACGGGTTTTAGGATGTCCGTGCCTCCACCCTTAAAAAAGAAAAAAATACACCAAGGTTTGCACGCAGAACTTGGGTGTCCAGAGTAAAATGTACAGGGCTGCTGCCCAAAAGCAACACTGGGGAGGGAGGTGATGCAACTCAGTACTAAGCCACACAGCTCCTCCTGCTCCGGCCAAGGAGCCCCAGCACTCTTTGCCCAGCCCTGCCCTCCTCTGCTTTCATGAAGGTAAACTGCTCACACAAACTGCTGGGCTCCCCTGGCCCCCTGCGAGCCCAGCTTGGGGGCTCCAAATGAGGCAGCCTTGAACCCACAGCCCGAGAGCACTTTCCAGACCAGAGCTGGGGATTTCACACCTTCAGTGGCCACTGCCTCCCTCCTCACCGGCTCCTGGGAGAGCCACGCTGCTCCCTGCGCTGCCAGGACTCGCACATTCAGGATGTTGAGAGCAGCACCCAGCTCGGGGAGAGGCGAGCCAGGGCGATGCTGAGACCTCGAGCCTGTCCCCCTGCACTCTCCTGGCGCTCCGAGGGTGTGCGGGACAGGGGGGTGCAGCAGCAGAGCCCCAGCCCTGGGGGCTGCAGGGGCTGGAGGGGATCCCGAGCTGCATCCCGGCTCCTCCGGCGGGCTCACACCGCCACCTGCCGCTCCCGCCAGCCCAATTCCCACCGGCAGGAACGCCGGGCTCAGCACCGCAGCATCCCCGCGTGGAGGGGATGGTGTCAGCGCAACGTCAGGCTGATGAGGAAGGGAAGCCTCTGCCTTGCTGGGGGGCAAACAGACCTTTTAAACACTTCAGGGGGCTACCGTTTGCCCTGAACTACATTGTCCTGTGGCTAGTTTCCCCAAGACAGCATCAACTCCCTGCCCTGTCCCTGCCCTGAACCTTTCTTGACTGCTGGAGTGGCTGAGAGTGACTCGTCCAAGCCTTCAGCCTCTCTGTGTGATGAGTTGGCTGAGCTGTAAGACGTCACTTCTGCCAACCCTCTTTCAAACATGCACCAGTTGCTTTGCAAGCTGATGTAAAGTTGTTCCTCCGCAAGAGGACGTGAGGATCAGCTGGTGTTGCAGAGTTCCCCAAGGATATAACAACACGGAGCAGGGGGAGTGTGCAAATAGGAAAAAATAGTAGAAAACAAATGATGACACAAACTTACTGCACATTTCTGGAGCAAACACCCAGCAGGCTAAAATTAGCATTTATCACTGACATTCTGGATACCTTCCCATCAAAAAAGCAGCTGTCACCGGAGTCCTTCCAGACAACAAGTGATGTCCCTCTGCTGCCAGGGTGGGGGTATACCTCATACTGGGTCTGCCTGAAGTTAGGGCACTGCCAATAACCTCATACAGACCTCAGAGCCCTAAAACCACATCAGCAGAGCCCAGCTACCGAGAAAACACATGCCAGTGAGAGCCAGGCATGCAGAGAGCATGAAAGCAGAAGTACAGCTCACCAAAACTCCCCAATTCCCACCCGCCCCGCCCAGCACTCCAGGAGTTGAGTAGCAGCAGTGGGGTGATGTGGGCATGGCCAGCACAAACCCTGAGCAAAGGTGAGGTATCCTGAGAGAACAAGTATCGCCATGCCGGCTGTACTAAGTGCTGCAGGCAGAGGGAGTGCTGGGAGCAATCTTCAGGAAAGGGCCCGCCAGCCTTCAGCCTGAGCTGCTCTAGAGAGCAGAAGCTGAAGAGCCAAATCACAGAGCTCTCTGCCACCTCCTCCCTGCCAGGGCTCCGCAGAGAGCAGTGGGTTTGCCCCCAGTTCAGCCAGACGCCTCCTGCTGCTCCCCACCCTCAGCCGGGTTACACCAGCCAAGTGCTCTCACCGCACCTCTCCCACGAGTCGTCCGGCCACGAAAGAGCCTGCAACGGTTAGAAATCAGACCTGCACTCTCAAGTGATGCAGCTCTGTGCCAGCCAGCACCAGCACCTGCCAGGGAGCAGCTCCAAGACAGGTCATGGCTGTGTCCAGCACCCACCACAGACCAGAGCATCAGCTCCAGGCCCTGGTCTAAGCTATCTGGTGCAGCAGAGCTTTGTTAAATGCTTCCCATAAACTGGAGAAACCACAAGAGCCGCGGAGTGGTGTGAGACAGGCCTCCTAGGAACACAGAGCCAGACTTACCAGGAGCAGCATCATCCCCTCCTGCGGTAGCAGGGGAGGACACGTAGCCCATCGCCCAGCCCTGCAGTGGTGGTGTTCAGACAAACCCAGTGCAGGTCGTTTCCTTGGGGAGAGCAAAAAAAAACCCACCCCGAGCTACACAGTAAGGTGAAGAGAGCTCAAGCACATCACCAGAAAGGAAACACACCCAGCAGAAAATGTGTGCTTACACGTGCCCTCAGGGATGGGAAAGGCAGGGAGAAACCTAACGGGAAGGAGCAGAAGGGAAGGCACCAGCTATGGCCCTGCTGGGAGGGGGCTCGCAGGCACTGCAGAGGGGCTTGCATGTTGGTCAGGGGCATGACGAGGAGGTGCGGGCAGCCCCGAGAACCCAGACCCTTCTTCTTATTCCCACCTGCTCTCCGGGAGAGCCAAAAGCAGGCAGCACCCAGCTATCCCACTGCCAGCCACACATAGCCCGAAGCCCAACGTCGGTGCTGGTGTCACAAGCAGTGACCAGCACCCAGTCGGGTGGGGCTACTGGCCACAGCAGCCGGCACCCAGGAGGGGAGCAGAAGGCTTTCTTACTAGGAAAGGTGCAGGGCTGGGTTTGTGAGTCTCGGGGCTGAGGCACAGGAGCTGGCAGCCAGCAGGGGATGCTGTCGGCTTGGAAAGCTGCTCTTCTCACTCCTCCTGGACCCAGAGAAGCCCAGGGTCCAGGCCAGAAGCAGGCGGTTTTCAATAAAACTTTTATGTCCTTCTGTTCCCTTTCCAGCGCCTTTCCAGCAAGGGCACACTTCCAAGCAAACCCTTAGCCTACCCCTCCCGAGCTGCACAGCATAATCTATATATTATACATAATGAGAGGCACAAAACAGGGAGGCAACACAGCAGTCGCTGCTTTAAACCACTCACCAGCCACAGCTGGTCCAGTCCTGGTGTAACTCCCTTTTCCTCGGTTCAGCGGGGTTGACACAGCCAGTCGCAGTGCCCAGACCAAGGCTGGCTGAGCTGCCGCAGCTCCGTCCCACCCCACAGCGCACCAAAAAGCCAACTGCTCATCCGACTAAACCTGCGGGTCAGCAGTGACCCTAAAGGTCTCAAGATGCAGGCAGAGGAGCAGCCCCAAATCAAAGCTGGTGCAGAGAAGCCTTTTGCTATCTCTACACCCAGTCCTGCCCATGGCAAACACGGACCTGGGACCTTTAGCCACAGCCTGGGCCCGCCGGCCCGAGCCGGCCCGCAGATGTGCACAGTTTCGTGCATGCAGGGGGAGGGCGTGAGATGAACTGCCAAGTCCCGTCCACATGCCAAACGCTTTCCTTACATACGCTCTGTATCCACAGCCACCAAACAAAGGAGCTGGCCACGAGGCTGCCGGGATGCCAGGATTCCCAGCACCAGGGATCACAGGGAAGCGGGCACCCAGCCAGGCTGCAGCCGTGTACACCGCACACCCTAAGGGCTGCTCTCAGCCAGGGCGCACACACACACGGTTTGGTTTCATGACCAGGATTCACTGTTTAAAACAACTGTCCATGAGGACGACAGCTGGGGAAGGGATGAGCCGCCACCGCTGACACAATGCGGGGCAGGCGAGGCGAGGGGACCAGAGGAGCAGGGACAGGAACACCTTAGGGGCTTTGACCCATGTCCACACTTCACTAGCTTTTGCTAGAAAGATGCCCAGAAGACTTGTCTGTGGCATATTTGCCCCCCACCTGCAGCTTCAGAGCTCAGGCAGGATGGGGAAGGCACACACAGCCTCAACCCTCATCTGCCCTCCTGCATTAAATATATCAGGTCCAGCACAAAACCCCCCAGCCAGGCCAAGAGGCAAAGCCCGTCGGTTTTACCTCCTGTATGAGCTGGGACTGCTCTCCCCCACCCTCCCCAGGAAGCTGGTGAAGGTGAGAGGCTGAGGATGGAGTTGGAAATGAGGCAAGCACTAGGTGAGAGGTGTCCTTAGATCACAGTTTCGCACCCACAGCACTCCAGAGGCTTGGTGCCGCAGCAGCCGTCGCTCGCTTTGGGCAAGGACAGTCGCAATCCAATTGAGCCCAGGCAACAGTGTCAGGCTGGGCAACGCGGAGGCAGAGGGGAAAGCAACTCCTCAAACTGTGATCTAAAAGCAATAGCTCCCTTGGAGGTGAGTGCACACTCTGCAGCCAAGAGGCCGTGGGGATGGGTGTGCCTGTACCCGCCTCCAGAAGGTTTCTATTGCTCCAGCACATCCTGGGTGGATGGAAGAATGACACGGACTAGCCAGCGAGTCTGATGGTGGATGGAAAAAATGGTATTTTTTTTGCATGACACACCACCACTTACCAGCAAGAAGCTTCCTATGTTCTTTAGAAAGCAGGGGAGGGGGAGGAGAAAAAGGAGAGAACAAAACAGTTAGAAACAAGAAAACAGACAGCTGACCCAAAGCTTTCCTGCCCTCCCCCAAGCCCCCTCCTCCAGTGCTCCACTACTGACACCACCTGGGGCAGCTTCCATCCTTTTCTTCCAGCCCCCCCCAGGCTGGATCAGGCGCTAGCTCCCAAATCACCCCAGAGGATCGTGGCTGGGTTGCTGGCACCTGCATTCTGGGGACTGGAATTCCTTACCCCCGGCCCAGCAATCCTACACCTCTCACAGAGGAAGCAGGAGAGAACCAACAGCTCACACGTACCAGATGTGGGTGGTTTTGCCACAAGGGGTGGCCCAGGCACCAAACTGTGCCTCTGGAGACCCACACAGGGTCTGGGGCTGGGAAGGACCAGGAGCAGAGCGGGCAGCACGACCGGCACTGCCACTTTCGCTTGCAACACAGGAACGTGCTGGCACTTCCCCAGTAAAACCCCAATTTTTCCAGTAGCAACCCTCATTTCAGGAGCATCGCTTATCTCCTCTATTTCCATCTCCACCTTCTAAGCCCATTGATTGAAACATGTTTTCATGGCACAGTGGGCTACCAGATCTGCATGTAGCCAGGAAACAGCAAGATCCTGATGTTACTGATGACACTGCACACTGCCAACAACCTAAATCACGCACAGCAAGACAAGGGAGAAACGGAGCCCCAGAACACTAAATATGTGCAAACAACAACGAAAACCCCTCCAGGAACACGTCAGCGCTGACCACTATCAGCCACACAAGCATCCTGGATGCTCACCGTTGGTCTGAGCCCTGGAGAAGTCTGCACTCTTTCCTCACAAGGATGGCTAAAGTCGGTCCTGGGGAGGGTAACAAGTGCAGCCAAAGACTCAGAACCCAACATGCATTAACTTTGTGGGTTGTCTTGTCAATAGAAGATTTTCTGAAACCAAACTCACAATCTGGATATGTTCAGGAGCCAAGCCTGGAGCTATCCACAGCCAGCTTCCCGATACAGGCTCACAAGGATCAGATGTTTCCCGCTCAACAAAAAGGGGCACATCCTCCACCGGCGCAGCTTGAAACCTCCTATCCAAACGCATCACCTGGGCTGGAACTACTTTTGAAGTCTAGGAAACCAGAGCTCAAGGTGAAACAAGGTCCCCAACACACATGATGAAAGAGAAGGTTAACAGTTACACAGGTGAGCATTTTAATAGTTGTTACTGAGCACAGCTTATTTATCTGCAAGTAATCTATGGCAGTAGAGAAGTCCTGTAACCATTACAGCATCCATTCCAGATGCCTGTGGAAATAGGAGCTGTCCTCGCAGCCAGGTCCTTGTCCCACCAGGGCATGGGTGTCTCCTAGTGTGAAATGCAACTCCTAACCTCTCTTTTCTATTCCACCCAGACCGCTCTGCCTCCTCACAGGACCACACAATAGCTACTACACAGTTAAGAGCAGGGTGGAGCTCGGAGCACATTGTCCTTCTCGTGTGCTTTTCTCAGGCTGGACTCTCAAAGGCTGCTGATAGAGGACAGACACGGAGCCCCAGGGGAAACACGGACGGACGGGTGGGATGCAGAGGATGGAGGTGGGCGACTTCCCAGGGAAAGGGAGCGTGCTGGACCACGTAGCAGAGGAAATGGAGGAGGAGGAAGGGTAGGATGCAGTTGGACCACAGAGCCTCACCCACTGCTCTGGTACCCGGGCTGAGGGGTGCCGAGGCCTTCCCCAGGCTCTGCATGCCACGTTAGCAGCAGCTCCCACAATGGGCTGTGGGACATGGGTAATGTGACACTGTGAAGAGTCCCGACAGCTCACTGAGACTATTAGGGGAAAAACAAAGTGAGCATTGAGGGCTGGAGACGGCCCTATGCCAAGGAAGTGACGTACAGCCTTCTCCATTGGCAACCGGGAGCCCTCTCAGCTATAACCTGTTGGGAGATGTAGGGAAGAAAGAAAAGAAGGGAAAAACAGCTTAAAAATATCCCAAGAGCAGCACAGTTATTTTGGGATTTTAATTTATAAAAAGCGGAAGAAAAACAGAAATGAAAGCCAAGACCCCATGGCCAGCTCTGGTGCAGATGAAATGTTAGTGTCTGGCTGCAGAACTGCAGCACTCCCTCCCTTCCTTCGCTCTGATGCCTCTAAATTAAAATTACGTGGACTGCGCTATCTCCATCAGATCCCATTATCAGCTGGCAGGAGAGATGGCTCTTCTGGGCCCCTGTACAGACCAGTCTGGGACTGCCAGAGGGAACGGGGCCCACCTCCTCTTACTCTGCTACGCTCGGGGAGCTGCAGGAGAGCCCCTTCTTGCCAGGGCAGCACCTCCAAAAAGACGTCTTGCCAAGGTGAAAGGAAGCAGCCACAGCACGTTTGGGATAGCAGAATAGATTTGATTTTGACAGCACGCAGGAAGGGGTCAGGGACTTCTGCTGGGGCATTCTGATGCAGAAGCCCTGGGGACAAGGCGTGCTTGTGGTTGGGGTTTCCACAAAGCTGTCTGCCCACCGTGATTCCAGGGGATTCGACTCGATCACTCAATCCCTTGCCAAGGGACAGGATGCGAAAGGCAGCGTGGGAGACAGGCACTGCGGGGAACCGAGTGTGGGCAGTTGTTACGGAATCATCTGGGTTGGAAAAGCCTTTGCAGCTCCTCCAGCCAAAACATGAACCTTCCCCTGACCGTTCCCAACCCCACCAGATCCCTCAGCGCTGGCTCAGCCCGACTCTTCAACCCCCCCAGGGATGGGGACTCCCCCCCTGCCCTGGGCAGCCCATTCCAACGCCCAACAGCCCCTTCTGCACAGAAATCCTTCCTCAGAGCCAGTCTAAACCATGAGGTGTTGTGTATTTTGGGGAACATTCCTGTTGAGCAGGGGAAGTCTCAGGTCCCCCCCACCTTTGCTGTGTGGGTACAGCTCAGTCCCGGCACCGTGGCAGAGGGCCAGCAGCTGCACAGCACTGGTCACACACCACTGCTCACCCACTGGGGTCCTGCAGCCACTGGCACCCCACTGCTCTGCCGTGCCCCTGCCAGTCCAGACCACGTCACCTAACATGCACAGGACAAGTGACATGCCCGAGGCCACTGAGCGAGAAGCTGTGGCAGAGGTATATAGCACACACAGACCAGAGCTCAAGCTGGAGACAGAAGAGCTCATTTTCCATGTGCCCATGCACAGCATTCCCAAGCACCTTTTCTTTTTATCCCTGCAGGTGGGTTCAACTGGGGTGTGGAGCCCCTTCGGGTCCAGCTGGGGCTTTGTGCTAGGTAACGAAGTGTCGCTGCCTGCCTGCTCAACAGCAACCAAAACTTTCATATGAGGATACCAAAACCTGGTGTTCACTGGGATTGTAACAACAGCTGCTTTTCAGAGTCAGGGGAAAATCAGAAGGAAGCAAGACAGTGACAAATTGAAGATGAAGTTGCCTAGCCAAGACTCCCCGTAGAGCTGCAGCCCTCAGGAAACGGGAATTGCAGCTCTGTAGCACCAGGACAAGAGACACAAGTGCTGCTCCAGGCCCAAAGCCCACCTGGCTGCCTGGGCTGCAGAACAACGGGACGAGTACATGGGATGAGGAGGAGAAAAGGCTCAGTGTCCCCTGGGCAGGCTGCTAGCTCCAGCTTACAGATGGGGAACAGAACCCCAGAAGGGTTAAAGGACTTGAGACACCCACTCAGCCACAGCAAGACTGAACACTTGACCCCGTGGAGCCAGAAGTCGCCTGTGACTCACGGACCACTCTTCTGCTCAGCAACAACAGCCACTCACCCACGCATCAACGCTACCGGAGTCCCAGACACCCCAGCACCCTCCCACCCGTGCAGCTTCCACCCCACAGCTCCTGCTCCTTCTTCCTGCAGGCTGGGAGCTCACGCCGCTCAGCAGGGCGCACGCATTGTCCCTCTCGTTTTTAGAACAAAAGTGCAATTGAGATGAGTAACCCCAGAGCCTGACCCGCCTTTCAACTCCAGCAAATTTTACTGGGCTTTGATTTTTTTCCCTTCATCGTGCTGTGGCTCAATGAAGCAGCTGTTAACAGCAAGGAGGGGAAAATAAGTTTATTTTACTATATATTAAATAAAACGAAAAAGAAAGGAGTGCAGAAGGCTCTGTTCCAAGGTCAAGCACTTGACTGCAGAAAGTTTTCCCAGAGAAACACGCTCGGAGCAGGGGAATACACCCAAGCCTTGCAGAGAAGCGATGCAGAGCAGGAAGCTGGTGCTTGTGCCACGCCACGCCAGGGGATTGCAGACCAGGCACGCAGCCACGGCTGGAACAAAGCAGACCTACCCTTCCTAAGCACCCAGAACATGCTTTTTGACTTACTCCTGCCAGGGGCTGAGCCACTACGTCATGAAGAGTTGTACTTTGGAGAAACCACGTGTGACTTGGACAAGTCACCCAACACAGCTGTTGCGAGGCCTGAACTATCTCCTGCCCAACAGCTCAGATCAGACACTTGACCAACACTTCTCCCTGACCGTTTCCCCTCCGCTCGGGGCTGATGAACAAGATGTTCTCTGGGAAAACCCTGCCTGGAGAGCCCAACCTGAAGAGGAGGCCCTGTAAGTTGGCCTTGCAGAAAGACGACGACTAACCAAACACAGGCTCAACCTCGGGGCTCTAAGCAGGGCAGGGGGTTTCCTCTGCAAGTCTCCCGTCGAAGTGGGAACCAGCTGTGTGCTAGCGAAGGATATTGTCCACCAGCACACCCCTCCTCTCAGTCACCCAAGAGAGGACGCTGGACTGCCGGCAGAGCCAGAAGAGATTCCTGATGGATCCCAGGAACCCAACAGCACGGTGTTTGCTTTGCCCTCACGCCGATAAGCCTGCCAGTGAGCTCCAGGTTGGTCGGTCTCTTTCCCAAGGAAACAAGCCAAGGGTTCCCACGCCACCTTCCCGCTGCTCGGTGCACAAAAGCAACACAGACTTCCTGAAATCCCTCTCTCCGTGACCCTCCCTACTGTTTCTCTGCATCCTGCTCCAAGGCCACACTCTGTACTGAGATAACAAGGCACTTGCTGCCAAAACCAGCAGCCGGAGGGGCCCAGGATCCACGGAAATCTGCATTCAAACAAAGACCTGATCTGAATGGTCAGAAGCTGGAGATGAAGCCCTGTGCCTCGGGCTTACTTAATCCACCTCAAGGCCAGCGTTGAGGTCTCTGGAGGAGTACCAAGGTCCCACTGAAAGCTGGGGGCACCCAGGCACCCACCTCCAGGCAGTGCCGGGAGGGAGCCAGCAGTCGGGCAGGGTGAGAGCTCAGCCTGCAGAAACGGGCAGATCCGCTGCACCTTCCCCAAACAAGACAAGGGGCTGGAAAATGTCAGAATAACCATTTTCCATCACTTTAACGTTAAATCCCTAGACAAAGAAATGGAACGCAAGCAATTGCCCACTAAAAAAAAAAAAAAGAAAATTTCTCAATTTTCTTTGCAGCTGGCACTTAATTCAGAAATTTTCTTAAGTCTGGGGCATCCAGCCGTCCCTGCTCTTGTAAATTACACACTAATTAAACACATTACACTCGCTCTCAAAAACATATCAATCAATTGGCATGCGATCAGCATCCAATAATTGCTGCTGCTGCAACTCAACCTCCCCGGAGAGGTGCAATTTTCTGTGTTAATTGTTTAGGTTTGGCAAGCGAGCTAACGAGCAACCCAACTGCCACCTTGGGAGGAGGGTGCTGCTGAAGGGAGAAGAGGAGGCAGGGATTTCCCCCACCTTCCTCCATCCCAAACTCTGAAGGAACAGTCCCCAAAACACAGCCAGAATTGAAACCAGATGTGTAGGAAGCGTCTCATTAGCAGTAATTGCTTTGCAAGGATTTGAGGTTTCCCCTCTGTGCCACCACCAAACACACTTTTAAGAAGCTGCTGTGGGTTGGGTACCAGGATGCGCTGGTGGAGGGGGGAGGAAAAAAACCCACAGGGCAGAGTCTCTACTATACTAACATTTTTATTGAAGCCAGGGAAAGTTTACTCAGACTGGGCTGGCTGCAGGCATCAGCCTGCTGAGTGGCAGAGGATCACTGCTCCAGCAGATTAAGCTGAAAAAACCCAGCATCTCCAACCCTCTTTTTTGAGTGCAGCTCATCACGGCCAAATGATTCGTGAAATAGCCTCATGATTAGCTCCCTTGCACCCTCCCTGCTTTCATAAGGGGGAACACAGGCACAAGACTCGTCTCCTTCCCCACAACTCAAGGCTGATTAGAGGATCTGGCAGGGACTCTGTGCTTCTCTTACCCAACCATCCCCGCTTGTAATTGTACCTGCGGAGCGATTTTCCTTGGATTACAGGGCTGAACTCGGAACAAATCAAAGCCAAAGACACAAATAAGAACAGGTCAATCAGGTCCTTGAACAGAACTGCAGAGCTGTTTCTGTTCCCCAGAACAGGGAGGCCCAAAAGAAGGCAGGATAGTCATGAGCTGCCCGAGGGACTGGATGAGACCAATATTCCAGAGCCAATATTTCCTCCATGCTGCACAAATTTCCCACACCTGACCACAACAGGTGGTAGGTGAGTGACAACTTGCCACCTATTCATTTTACTAAATCATCCCTTTGCTCTTGTGCGGAATTTCAACTTCTTCAAATAAAAATGCAGACAGAATCTCCCATTTATAGCCGATTATCTTCATAATCCCACCTTCCTGCACCCCGCACAGCCCTAGCATTGATCACACCTCAAACCCAGAGGGAACCGGACAGTGGTTACGCAGCCAGCACCCCCGCTGAGCCATACGCTGGCCTCATCCCTTCCGGGGGGGCTCAGCTGGGACACAGACCTGCAGCCCCTGCTGCAGGGACCTGTGGTTTATTATCCCAAGATGGAAAACTCTGGGAAGCTCTAAGCCCCCACCAGAATCACACCCACCACTGGGGCAAGTCTGTGCCCTGAGCAATTTGCCAGTCCCTACAGCTGGGGGAGCATGAGGGACCCCAGTCCCAGCTGGGGTACACCCCCAGGAGGGGGGACCCTCACTGCAGGGACCACTCTTCTCCCCATTTCCTTCTCCAGCCCATGCAAGACAAAGGACCCAGTCTTTGCTAGACCTCAGCTAACTGGAACAGCCACCCCCAGGGACGGGGTGGAAGAGCGATTCGAATGTCAAAGGAGGAGTAGGGCACCCGCATTATTTTTGGTGAGACGAGCATAATTGAGAGCCTGCAAATCTCCCGTATTCCTTGGGCTCCTTTCTCAAGTCCCTTTAGCATGCTGTATCCCCTCTCTCGCCCCCCCCCCCCC
>NW_020799127.1:5493125-5500885 GCF_003259725.1 Athene cunicularia | reverse complement strand
CCCCCCCAGCGCCAGCAGAGCTCAGATCGCAGTCTCCAGGGCTAAGACAATAGCTGCTTATGTTCTAAACTAGCGCTGCTTTCTGGGAAGACAGCCAGGCCTGGCAGCTCTCAGCAGCAGGGAATAAAAGACGTGTTTGTGCTACGGAGCCCCTCTGCACCCGTGGGGCACCCTCAAAGGGAGGCAAGGCATCAGCCTGCTGGGGACCCGAAACAGAAACGCAGACAGATGTCCTGGGCTTAGAGAGAGGGGAGTGAGAACGACCACAGGACCAAGACAGAAGCAAACGCCTTGTTCAAGGGAGGGAGCTGGTGCAACCAGCAGCAAGCAAGGCCCTTGGGCCCAGGCTGATGCGCAGCATCTCCCCCCGCCCTCCACCAGCCGAGGCTGCAGCACATCAGGCTGCTGAAGTCACTGGGAATTGAGGATGCTCTGAGCACTGGAGCTGCTCGAAGCAGGAGGCAGGGACAGGGCAGAGCACAGGCACGGTCCCCACCAAGAGGAAGCTGCATGGCAGCGACGCCTGTCTGAGCATGAACAGGGATCCCCGCTGCAGCAGAGCCCCCCCGCCCCGCAGCGGGCTCAGGCAGCAGGCAGGCAGCCCTGTGTTTTGTCAGTCGTTTCTTCCTGCTCGCTGCGGCCAAGCCTGAGCGCACAGTCCCTGGGGGTTCTCCTTCTCCGCAGCGCGGCCCTGTGAACGCCTGTACCGCGGGCTGGATAACAAGCAGTGCCCATTGCTCCCTCTGTAAGTCCCTGGAGAGGCAGAAGGTCCCAAGTGGGGATGTCCCAGTGGTACCCAAGCCCTGGCAGTGGCACATCAGACCCACCCGAAGAGCCTGAACATGGCTCTGATGCTTTCACACCCTGTATGTAGCTGGCTGGGAGGGGATGAAATCACACCCTCATCCTCTTCACCGTCACAGCCACCTCCACAGGCTCAGCATCAGCTGCTGGGACCCCGCTTGGGGAAGGGCCCAGAGCCACAGGCAGGCACCACGCTCAGTACAAGCCGTGGCTCAGCTCACACCTGCCTTTCCTCAGTCAGAAAGTGGGAATGCATTTCTCAGGCCAGGACTGCATCCCCTGCCTCCAGCCAGGGACACACAGCCCAGCACCAAGCCATCAGCCATCCCCACTAACAGAGGCATGGCAGGGAACCACCAAGGCTCCCCGCACACAATTTTCTGGGTTGAGCAGCAAGTACAGCAGTCACCCTGCAATCCCATCAGCTGCCCAGTATGAGTACTGCCTCTGTGTCCTCGACTATACAGGCTTTTGCCCCACTGGGCTCTTGGTACCTCTACCATGCCCCAGGCAGTACATAAATCATTTCCTGATACTCTTCCTCCTCAGCACTGCTGTCAGATGCAATAACCAACACCAGTGTCTTTAAAATGTCCGTGTTTCACTGCAGTAGAACAAAATGCAAATCAATTAATCTTAAAAAAAAAATAAATAAACCGGCCTCTTCTTTTTCTTTCTTTTTACGAAGCTTTAAAGTTGCTTTTCGACTGTCCTGAATAATTGAAGTTAACATGAAAATTTAAAGTCTTTCAAGATTCCATTAAAATTCATTCTCTTTCCCTTTGGAGAATTGTCATTGCCAGAGTCCCATGTAGGGCAGACAGCACAAGCAGCTGCCTCCGTTCACAGTATTTAACTCCATTCTCTCTGTCTAGAGAAAATTCCCTCTTAATTGTTTAATGGAGACCCTGAAATAACATCCTTCACCACTCCCTGTCATCAGCCTACTAATCCCACTCCCACCTGATTCGAGCACAGATCCTGCATTTACCCTACCTCTTTCAACCCATCATTTCCTCGTGTCCCAGCATCCTGCAGCGGGAGCGCAGCACAGTAACAGGCTCCTGCACAGAGCCAGCAGGGAAGCTCCTCTGCCCCTTCCTCGCACTACTGAGGTGTTTTCTGCTATTTCTGCTTCACGTATTCACTGGTGGGCATGGCACCTCTTAAATTTTTGAGGTCTTGCATCTCCCACCCAGAAAGATCCAAATAAACCCTCCGGCGTCAGCCAGCCTCTAGCAGAGAGCAGTAGGCAGCCACATGCCTCAAAGGCAGCACCACCACCACGGTCCCTGCCAGGATGGTCGATGCTGGTGGCCATGGTCTTTCTCAGCACCCTGCGCTCCGAGAAAACACAGTTCTTGTGGGAAGACACAGCTGGAAGCACTCGAGCAAAGCCATCCCCCCAGAGCAGCAGGCAGGGGAGCACAGCTTGGCACAGCCACGGGGGAGAGGGGGATTTGTGGGGCACTGCAAAGCAGCTCATGTTTTTAGAAATATGTATTTTTAAAATTGCAAGATTCCAAGCTATCTTTAAAAGGTTAAAATACACTTCCCCCCGAGCATCTGCAATGCAGGAGGGCTGGCCCTTGGCTGGGCCATCATATAACGTAAGGCACATGAGGGAAAAGAGGGGAGACCAGTAAAAAAATAAAGGCTAGAGCTGGTGTTAGAGTTCTTAAAATGATGCCAAGGCTACCAAACTCAAAGCTTTTCTGTGAGAGCTGTTCAGTAGCACCCTCGGCGGCTGTCGGCCATTCCCAGGCCGCTGCTCCCTGGGCTCCAGAGGCTGCGGAGGGGGTCAGGTTTCCCATTAAATCATAGCACCAGACTGGAGGCACTGTTCCCAATTAAGAGTTATAACCTTCGTTGAAGCTCTCCCAATTCACCCCACTTGACCAACTGACCCCGAAGATTTTGAACAGCCTCTGTAAATCCTATTGATCTTTCCCGAAGCCAAAACCATGTGGGTTTTGTTTCCAGAAGGGAAGTCACCAGGGAGCGAGAATGTTACACTTGCACTGCCCATTAACCTCACGCTTTCCTTTTAAGCATAAGGTGACCCTTTTCTCCTCTTGGTAAAGGAATAAGCTGGCACTTCAGAACTGATGCTTGCTGCTGGGAGCTTTTTGGAGCATTCCTAGCACTGAGTGTTCACCTCTCCACACGCTCATTCCTTGTGTAACCCTTACAGGGAAAACCACCGCCCTTCCAGCTGCAAGGAGAGCCAGGGCAGAGGAGGGCTTTGCTCTCAGGGCTAGTACGGTCCCTATTCCAAAAGAATTTAATGAGGACCAAACTACTGCTATTGTGCCCAGCAGGTAGTGCCAAGACTGAGGATTACAGCAGGAGTCCAGGCTCAGGAGCCCAGGAGAAGACAGAACACAAGGCAAGGATGCAGCACTCCGCTTCCCAGGGCAGCTCCTCCCTGATCCCCCAAGACAGGCCCAGGTCCAGCACAGAAGCAGCTGGGAAAGCACCAGCTGGACATCTCCCACTGCCATGAGATCTTCTGGACTAGGAATGGCAAACCA
The DNA here is from genome assembly GCF_003259725.1 of Athene cunicularia. Classification (NCBI taxonomy): domain Eukaryota; kingdom Metazoa; phylum Chordata; class Aves; order Strigiformes; family Strigidae; genus Athene; species Athene cunicularia. Next base: position 5,497,547 of record NW_020799127.1, on the reverse strand, counting down.
TGAGAGATTTATAGTCCTTTCCAGGTACATTATGTATTTAAAGGTACTGCAGAATCTAAGAGACAGATGCCAGGATGCAGAACAATCTGCAAAATGCTGTGAGCAAACAGGGCTATTATAAGGGATCATTAGCACAAAAGGAAACAGGCTGGAAGACAGCACAGCACAAAAGCCCACAGCCAGGTAAAGCAGGATTAGAGGCAGCAGCCAGTCTCTCCAAGCAAACAAGTTTGGAGCCAGCAACAGAAGCCAGTAGAGCTGGCAGTGAGGTTCAGTGAAGGACTTGTAGTTGCCCACTCCAGCGCATTAGGGGTAAAACAAGGAAAAAAAACCCAAAATAAACCTCATCAAAAACTGCCTCCTCCCTAACTTCTCTAAGCCAACGTACTGCCAGTGGTACAAAGCAAAAGCCTGACAGTATCTGACAAACACTAGCTCCCTTCTGCTTCAGAGTCCTACAACTCTCAGTATTTTCTCTTGCCTGCCCCAGCACGCTCTCCTGCAGAACTTCTGCAAACTCAAAAGGGCTCTGCATCATTTTTGCCAGCAGAAGGGCCAGGAAGACAGTCTGGGGTCTTTTCTGTGATCACAGAGAATTAATGGTCCTAGCATGAGGCTGAGATGGCCAAGTTTTTTTTTTTATATATATATAGAAGATTCAAAACTGAACAGAGAAGAAGAAGGTGGTTCAATCCACCTACAAGGGATGTCTGGTACGGGATGCAGGAGCATCAAGAGAAGCCAGCCACCACCTTTCCTGGGATGGAAAGCGTCACTACCAACTCTACCAGAGACACAGCAGAAAGACAGCCCCGAGTGTGAAGAGCTCCGGTATCCTTATCTCCATCTTCACGATCACTCCCCCCAGCCACTGATGCCTAATGCCTAAGGAACCAGTTGCTACTCAGACACAGCCCATCCCACTTCTGCAAAATGGAAGTTTTATTCCCGCATCTCTAATGAGGAGAAAGGGGCAGAAGCTTTTTTTTTTTTTTTTTGTGGCAGTGGGCAAAGGGGTCAAGCTCTTTTTGTCCCCTCTCCCTCTGTGCTCTGCTCACCCCTGCCACCTGCACAGGAGAGCTCCCTGCAAGCCGAAGAGCCCTCCAGGCACCCACACATGCTCACTGCTGGCTGGGCTAGACTGCCCAGGAACAGGCTGATCCAAGTAATCAGCCTCCCACACACACGTACTCTGCTCCCTTGAAGCTCTAAGTTCCCATCACACAAGGCATCCTTGTGTGTCACGACCAAATGTGTCCTGGCCTCCCCTGCCCCACTTTCAGTCCAAGAAAGGAGATAAATGCTGTTCTTACCTAGTAATGAATAATCCAGAATCCACGTGGGAGAGGACAGCACATGGGGGGGAAAAAAAAAAAAGAAAAAAAAAAGCGCAAAAAAACAGTTGGTCAGATCAGAGTCAACTCTGCCCCCAGACTTGCCAAGCAGAGCTGCTCTGCCCTGCTCCTCCCCGGGCAGTGCAGGCTGGTTCTGCTGGCCACAGAGAAAAGCTCACTGGAATCAGAGTGAGGAGGGGGTGAGAAGTCCCCCACCCCACTCTCACTCACCCCCCAGAAGCCTGCAGCCCCCCAAGAGCAGCCAATTGCCCAGTGGACCTGCAAAGCATCATCCCTCACCCACCCTGACTCCGAGGCAGATAAAGGGTACGGATCAAAGCCCCATGAAGAACAGCTTGGATAAAAGCAAGGGAGAAGCCCTGACCTCTGTGGATCTGCAGGGACTCCAGAAGACAGCAGATAAGCCTTATCAGTGGCACAGAAGACAGTGGAGTCCCTGGTTCCTGCCACTCTGCTGACAAGCAGCCCAGGGAACAGGCCCGATCCCCACAGAACCACGTTGTGCAGCATCCCGAGTTCTGGGGGTATCTGCGCCTCCTCTTCTGTGTGCTACAATAAAACTCAGTAAGGGGGAAGCAGACAGATTATGTGGCTGAGGAGGACTTGCCTTTCCCCAGGAAGGAGAAATGCCTGAGCAGTGCTTGAGCCAACCAGACAAGGAGGGATTTACCTGCTAAAACCCACGCAGAGATTGTAATTGGTGGCAGGGAAGAGGCAGGGTGGTGAGGAGCACTGCTGGGCAACATCAGTGCGGTGTGAAATGGGTGGCACACCTCAAGGGAAAAGGGTGTATCTGCCAAAGAAACATCCAAGTGGCATCTATGAGCCCTGCCAGGATGGAGGGCTATCACCAAGGGTACAGCCCAGGGCACGGAGTAGTCGAAGGATGCACACGCAGCGAGCGTGAGGAGGAAGAAAGCAGCAACCAAGTTTATTTTCTCTCCTGGCAACTCCCCTCATGCTTGAATGCCTCAAAGTCTCAGAGCTCTCTGTGGCAAAGGCATGCACTCCGCAGGGCAGCAGCCAGGGTATCACACAGGATCTGGGCAGAGAGGAGAGACAAAGGTGAGCAAGCAGGCAGGAGAGGCTGGAGGTCCCAGGTCCGTCTGTCTTGCACCACCACACACACCAGACACCTGGCTCCTACGGCAAGGGTTAGCAGGACCTCCAAAGGTTGTTGCTGGCCGTTCCATTATCACCTCGTCCTCCGCAACATCTGTTCTGTACAGCCAGACCCCTTTTCTCCCCTGCTGCAAGGGATACACCTGAAATGCTCCACGAGGGGAACGCACAGCTATTACAGGAGCCTTTTTCTGCAGCCCCCTCTGAGGGCTGGGATCAGGTGGACAAAGCTCGGGAGACTTGAAGGAGCCCATGAACCATGCTCAGCCAGAGGAGTCAAAAGCAAGAAAGTACTGCTGGCCCATACTGCATCAGCCTCATTTCCTAATAGCAGGTTTTAATCTCCTAATTGGGCTGCACCGATGCTTCCAGCACTCAGGACAGGGTTATGGAGCTGAAGTCACCTGGATGGCTCAGAAAAAGCTGGGCAAGGAGCCAGGGCTGGAAAAGTCCCAACACCTCCACTAGCACTTAGGACACCTCTCACTCACCATCCCCCGGAGACAGAGGGATATTGCTCTGCTTAAATCAGGGGAGAGAAACCACGGGACAACAGGGACTCACCTCAGGTAACCTAAGGATGTAAATGGGAGGCACGAGAAAGGTTTGCTCCCGATTGAAGAGAGCAGCTTGCTGCTGATATACACAGTACCCCCCTCCCCATCCAGGGCTGGCAAATAAAACAACAGGAACACACACAGTCCTTGTGTTAACTGCAGAGAAGTGACAACAGATCCTGCCCCAGCCCTGATAAAGTTATGAACCCTGGTAAGCGCCCTTGCTATCTCTTTCTGGTGATCACTTCTCCAGTGGTCTGCTCCTCCCATAAAGATGCAGCACGTTCCTGCTTTGCTTGGCTTGAGAAGATGCCTGTAGACACCCTCCCTGCAAGCGGGGCAGACCCGGATTAACTGTCCTCAGGAGAAAGGCAAGACCTGGGACCCAAACAGCCCAGGAAGATGCCGCCCTGTGTTTAACTGAAGGGCCAAGCCACAAGGTGACCACAAGGCTGTTCTCTCCTTACAGCTCCAACTGCCCAGGCATGGAGCCCAAAATGCTGTGCTGCAGCAGGCAGCTGGCTAGTGCTCTGCCCCACAGACTAGCCCACGCAGTCCCTCTGGGCTATGGCATGGCATAAAGGTCCTCTAGATCAAGAGCCGTGTCGCGTCCTGGCAGTGGGCATGCCCTCAGGAGTGGGTTGATCTCACTCCATTTTAACATGAAGTCCTAAGCTGAGGGTGTCATTTTTGCAGCTTCCCTCCTCAGTGAACGAGGAGATACCCCTCCAAGAGGGTGCTGAGGCTAAAGCGCTGGTTAAAGGCGCTCGGAAATTCCTTTAAGATCAGCATGGTGGACAGTACAGCCTCAGAGAGCAGGTAGAAATGACACCACCGTAAACCACCCGGCAGGGGTTTGGGAGCAGCAGGCCAGCAGAAAGCAGAGTCACGTACCCACAGCACATACCCTGGCTCCCGGAGCGAGGGAGCGGGCATCTCTCCCAAAGCGGGAAGGCCAAAAGGGCAGCGAGAGCCCAGCGAAGCCAGGGAACAGCAGCAGACAGCTGCTGCCAACGCTCTAGCCAGCAAGGGTTGCCAAGGCTGCTGGGCTCTGTATATGCAGCAACAACCTTTGAAGTCAGGGCAGAGGAATGTGCCCTGCTACGCTCCGCCAAGGGACCCTGCCCGGGCAGCCACCTCTCTGCTCTTCACCTGCCGCCTGGCCCAGGACCACCCCCCTGCACACAAAAGTGGGGGTCCACACTCCATCCTGCCTTTAGGCAGTGAACCAGAAGGAGCGAGCTGTGACCACAAACAAAGCATCTTGTCCTCTAAGCACTTGCTTCCCAGGGGAAAGGTGCTTGGGAGCTGCAGGACAGCACCCAGCAGCCTGGCCAGGTCACGCTGCTTGCCCCGTGACACCAGGTGAAAGCTCCCCCCCCCACCTC
>NW_020799127.1:5461685-5493075 GCF_003259725.1 Athene cunicularia | reverse complement strand
CCAGGTGAAAGCCCCCCCCCCCCTCTCCAGCCCCACAATTCTCCTGTTTTCAAGCTGCTCTGACAGTTCCTTTACTGGGGGAGGGAGCCCACCACACACATCCTTTATTGATTGAGGCCACGGGCTCCTTCCGAACAAATTCCAACAAATTTCGGGTGTTGATTCCCACGTAGGCAGTTTTCTGCCTGTAAACAATTATTCCTGTATTTTGACACCCCCATAGCGTGGTCAGACCATCTGTCTGAACTGCAAGGCTGTTAACTGGTGTTAAACTGCCATTAGCTGCAGATGCAGAGCTAGCAGTAGGATTTAAAACAACCACCAAACCCCTGAACCGCACATACAAGCGAAGAAGACGCAGTTGAGACGAACCGGCAGAGCCAATTATCTGTCCCCTACGGGCATTAAAGTGCCACGCAGACCCCACAGCCTCACCACGCTGCTTTCCGCAGCCTGAGCTGTGACTTTGCCCGTCCCGTTGACCAAGACTCCCTCCCACACAGCGAGGCCAAGTGGTTCCCACCCCAGGCGGGAGCAGCACCTGGTACGACACCCCGATCTCCCACGTCGTAGTACGCGAGCGTGATTCCTGTAACAGGTCAGCGTTACAGCGGCCCGTTTCCAGCCCCGCTCCGGGGCGAAGAATGTAACACATTAAGATGTAAGACATGCAAGATTTACTGTGAAGGGAAAGCCTTTAATCTGAGGCAGGCTTCAAGCAAGTGCCAGCTCCTTTCAACTCTATCCTCACATACGCGCTGGTGGAGCCCCGGCTGTCGCGCCGGAGGAGCGTGGCGGCGAGGGTAGCACATGGAGAGACCCGGCGGCGCAGATCCCCAGCCCCACCAACTGCTGCGGGGCTGCAGCCACACAGGCTGGAGCCAGGAGGGTGCACAGACGCACGCTCAGATGCGACGCTACCTCTCGTCCCACGCCAGCGGTACCGTGTGTGCGGGGAGCCAGGCACGCGCCATCACAAGCCACGCGCGGGCCAGGCACAGGGAAGCCGCTTCTGCCAAGGGCTCTGGGATGTGTGTTTGTGTGAGCCATGACTGCTCCGAGCGATGGGACACACAGAGACCAGCGAGCAGGGTCCAACCTCCCTTGAGCCCCATTACACTGTGAGGCGCAGAAGCCACAGAGCAGGGTGGCTGGGAGGAGGAGGAAGAATAAAAACTCCCTCTAACAAAACGGCATTCCCTGCACAAAGCTCTGAGCGTGCCAGGCTGTGCCCGAGGCCCCTCTGCAAGGTGCCCTCTGGCAGCGAGGGTGAGCCACACACCCCTCCTGTTCAGACATGCCGTGCACATCCCCAGTGCCCTCCCACAGCAGCATCCTTCCTCCTCCCGCAGTGCCTGCTCCCAGCTGGGAGCTCCCAAACCTCCCCTTCCTGCAACTGGAGCTTCCAGAGGCAAACGGGTCTGCTGCATAAAAACATAATAATAGCAGCTTAACCCCTTAGTGCCCTCTCCCTCCTGCCCTGTGACAGGAGGCACCACCTTGCCAGGCTAGAGGTGGCCAGATCCACACCCCCATGAGCCCTCTGCACAGACAAACCCACAGCAGTGTGGGAAGTGCCCGTCCTCTGCAGCCGAATCCTTGCAGATCCGCATGCACAAGGTCAGAGTGCAGACCTCTGCGGCGGGGGAGGAAAAGCCCCCGCTGGAACGCAGAGCAAAAGGCACCGAATATGTGCGAAGGAGCCAGCCAGCCACCAGACTCTGCTCAGGAAACAGAAGCCCTGGAGCTGTATTTTCTCTTATCGTGACAGATGCAATAGCCAGAGGGTCTCTAGGGGGTGGAGGCTCACTGGCTGGGTTCACAGGGCAGGGGCTCCAGCCCACACTGCTGCTTCCCTTCATCCTTTTGGCAGAAAGACACCAACTCACCCCAGGGACCGATTTCCGGGGCAGCACTTCACCAAAGGGTTCCCACGCTTCGGCTGGGCGGAGGTGGTGGGATAACCTCGCTTTGGGGAAGAAGAAAGCACTTCTCACATGCTCCTCTCTCTGCAGAGGCGACATGACACGACATACGCAGCCGCTGGCAGGCAGGGAGCCCAGGGCTCCCAGTGCCACCATTGCCAAGTGGGATGCTCCCAGAGAGCAGGTCCATGCTCTGTGGGATGGGGACAATGCCAGCACACCCACCAAGGTGACGGCCACCAACTCAGGCACAGCCACCACCCTTCTGGGTACAAGGGCAGGCAGCACAGCAAGGCAGGAGTGGGGCATAAACACAGGCTCCTGCCTTCAGAGACAGCTTGCCCACAGGCCTGCACGAGCAGGAGTGGTCCAGCTGCCATCTTAAAGCATCTCTTTCCTTTTGTTTCCTCTGCTCTTCTGATGGTTCTCCTGTAGGCAGGGTTGCAAAAGCCCAGCCTGAAGTACAAAGGCAACGCTCCACGGAAAATGAGCCAACGAGGACTGGCTAAATCCAGACAGACCTGCAGTTCCTGCACTGGACGCTGCGTGACAGTAGCACATGGGTGGGCACGATGTCAAGTTAAGATGAGCTCAGAGGAGCTACACAGAAGGCAACACCACACACCCTATACTCCCACCGGCAATGCTGCTCCCAGAACTGTACCCCTGAGGATGCTTCCAGCTATTGTGAAGCTATACATCACCATCCACGCACCCTCAAGTCACAGCCAGCTTCTCCCACCAGTCCTGCCCTTCCTTCCTGGCTCCATGGCATTTAAATCCAGATGCCACAAAGCAGAGCGGAGGGATGGGACGTTGCTGAAAGCATCACTCGCTGCCTCAAGGGAGCCAGGCTGCAAGGCCTCCGCACAGTCTAGAAAAGACTCCCTTGGGCAAAGAAAGTGCAAGTCCAGCTGGCTAGGAGTCTAACAGAGCTGTCTGGGAGAAATTATCAGTCTAGAAAAACAATTCCAGCCTGGGTTTCTTTAGATTCCCTCCTGCTTCAGTGCCTGGGAACTGGGTCCCAGCCAGCAGCTCTGAGCTCAGCAGGCAAGGGTTCTCATGAGCCAGAAGAGCATGAAGTAGATCAGCTGGTGTCAGTAGGAAGCTTGGGATGAAGGCAGAGTTTAGGAGGAGTTTGGCAGATATGCCCCCTCAGCTTGAATCCAAAGTAGAGATGCTCCCAGGCAACCAAAGTTTCATCCACTAACAAATCTCTGAGCTATTTCTGTCTACCATCAGCTTCCCTTTCACCTGCAAATGGAAGGGTCGTGTTCTGTCCAAACCAATTTGCCCACGCTGCTATGAAACCCTACCGAAAACACTCCTAGCACTTTACTCCAAAGAGCACTCAAGACCTGCACGTCCACTGTTCCGGTGCAGCCCTCTACGGCAAGCACATCCCCGAGAGCTGTAGCACTGCCAAGCACCAAGAAAGCTGCTATTTCTCTCCCCTTTGCTGAGCAAAAAAGGTGTTACCCTGGGGAGAGCAGAGCAGGAACCTGGGCCTGTCTGCAGCACATCATCCCTTGGAGCGTGCTCAGGGCAGACTCCCATTGCAATGAGACTAGCAAAAGGAATGGCAGCTTTAAAATAACAGGCTAGCTCAAGATATATCCTTCATCCCACCAAGGCAGCTCAGAAATCCCTCCTGCAGTTTGTTAGCAAATAAAGCCTGGAACATGAGCCGGCCTGGGAGCTGCCCTGCTGCGGAGAGAAACGCCCTGCAAAGCGGCGAGCTGTCAAAGCCCCAGCGAGAGCAGAACCTGGGGCAGGACCCTGCAGGGAAGGATGAGGAAGCAAGACAACTCCTTTCCCAGGGGATGAGAATACAGCAGGCTTGAGGAGAAAAAAAAAATAAGTTCATCTGAAAAGAAAAACCACACAGTGAGGGATTGGGAAGACCATGTTTACCTTGCGCCACATCAGCCAGCTCCTACAGAGCACCCTTCTAGCTTCTGTGGGAAGCCATTAGTAGCAGGGTGTTCGGGTTTTTAACTAGTCACAAGCTTATAACAGCAGCAGTATCAGCATTAGCTAGCTGGAAAACCTTCTGAGTTGCTCCCCAGCTTGGAAAACTGCAGCTAACAGCCCCTGGAAACAGGGCGTGCGGGCAGCCAGCTCGCAGCAGGGAAGCAGAGAGGGCACCACGACTGCAGCCACATTGCATGGAGCACATCTCATCGCTGCCCATGGAGCAGATCAAGAAAGTGGCAGGTGAACCTCAGCCAGCACAGGGCTGATGAGCAGATACAAGAAGAATGCCTCCCCGCAGGTGAGGTGGGGAGAGACAAGGATCCAAGCCCATCAGCGCTGCCAGCCACGATTCCCCGCCCCAGAGCCTTCTGGCTCCAAACAGCTCAGTCCAGAGAGTCCCATCGTCTCTCCAGCAATAGGAAAGCTGCTGCCTTACAGCTGGGGTGAGAGCAGCTGACAGACCAGCCTGGGTCTGCAAGACCTGAACAAGAGCCAGCAGTGTGCCCAGCTGGCCAAGAAGGACAACGGCATCCTGGCTTGCATCAGCACTGGCATGGCCAGGGAAGGGATCTGAGCCCTGTGCTTGGCACTGCTGAGGCTGCCCCTCGATGAGTGGGTTCAGTTCTGGGCCCCTCACCCCAAAAAGGCCATTGAATGACTCGAGCGTGGCCAGAGAAGGGCAACGGAGCTGGGGCAGGGTCTGGAGCACAGGTCTGCTGGGGAGCGGCTGGGGGAACTGGGGGGGTTCAGTCTGGAGAAGAGGAGGCTGAGGGGAGACCTCCTGGCCCTCTGCAACTCCCTGAAAGGAGGGGGCAGAGAGGGGGGATGAGTCTCTGGAGCCAAGGCCCCAGCGCCAGGCCCCGAGGGAATGGCCTCAAGCTGCCCAGGGCAGGGTCAGGCTGGCTCTGAGGAAGGATTTCTGTGCAGAAGGGGCTGTTGGGCGTTGGAATGGGCTGCCCAGGGCAGGGGGGAGTCCCCGGGATCCCTGGAGGGGTTGAAGAGTCGGGCTGAGCCAGCGCTGAGGGATCTGGGGGAGTTGGGAACGGTCAGGGTGAGGGTCATGGTTGGACTGGAGGAGCTGCAAGGGCTTTTCCAACCAAGATGATTCTGTGACCCTCTCAGGTCTTGCCACACGATGCCAGACCCCTGCCACACGTGGGCTCTCCAGCCCAGTGCTGCACCTCTGCTGGGGCCAGCCCCAGTTGCTCCCCATGCTGGTGAGTGGCCCTTGCCAGGGTCAGCAGTGCCAGCCCCTGTGGCCTTGGGCCTGAAGAACCTGCTCCAAACTTTCTGCAGGTAAAAGTGGCCTCAGGTCCTGAAGAGTGCCCGGGCACCCACAGCTCTCAGCCCTCTGCCCCACTGGGGTCTGTGAGTGATCTGACACCAGCACATGTGATTTGATTTGAGGGCCAAGAATTTCTCAGGGAAGTCCAAGGGCTCTGCTTTCACAAACCAGTGAAAGCATCAGATCCCTTTCATATGGGGGTCTTAACTCAGACACCCTTTCTCTATTTACTAGAAGTACTTCTAGAGTCGGAAGTTTCTCTCTCTTATTCCCAGGTTTGAAGGCTTGCCCAGGACTCTGTCAGTTTAACCTTTAAGGCTGGCCTGGGTTTTTGCTCAATGTGCCTCGGCACGTGTAGAAGCAAAGCTCTGATGGAGGCTCTTGCTCTACCATAAGGCAGCACTGCCCCTGCTCAGCCAGCTGCGTACTTCCCCCAGTAAGTGGGTGGGAAAAATCCAGCCTTTGATGTTCCACTGAGCTGCTCCAAACCAAAGATGGACTACAGGAGATAAAAACACCAAACAAACTTCACAACAGGATATATCCGGTAGATAAAGTGGGAAAGAATTTCATTTCCATGGAAGGCAGACTGCATGTGGTCCATGGAATAACTAAATGGCAGCTGTTTTTCCACTCCCAGCACACGCTGCCTTTTACAGACATCACACTAGCAGAGCGCAGACTGGGTGATACAGGCTGCCCAGAACCTGTGTTAGTGCTCCAGGAAAAGCCATCCCAACAAATCTGCACCCTGCACACAGTTCTGGGCAAGGCAGCTTCCCCTCAGCCTTATCTAAGCCTGCCCAGAGAGCAAAAGCCTCTCCCAGGTACCTGCAGCTGGACGTTATCCAGCTCATCATTCACATGGTCAGCACAACAGGCTCACACGCGAGCAAGCAGGCTAAAAACCACAATTTCAAAGACAGTAACAACCCATTGCTAATGTGGATTTTGGTCCTGGGAACAAGGATCGATGACAGAGTAGCACAGGCCAAAAGAACCGTGACTGCTCAATCTAGAGGAAAAGCATCAGAGGGGAGAGGTGACCAACTGTTTTCAAGTACAGAAGCAGTTTTAAGCAGAAAAGGGAACAGGCCATTCTCCGTATCAGGGTGGACAGGGAAGATGCTCTGTGTAAGTTACTACTATTGATTCAGACAGGTCATCCCAGGAAGCAAGTTCCCATCATATTTCTGTAACCATTTCCCCACCTTTTAAAGATCTTTGTAGCCAGAACACTGAGCAGCTTAACAAGCTTGGCTCCATCTTCCAGCAGCCCAGACCATGATACCCTCCCAAGCAGCACAAGCGAAGAGAGGAAGGTGCTTGAATCAACACCACGCTCCAGCCAGGCATTTTCTGGGTTGATGGGGCAGGGCAGCCTCACAAAGCTGCTTTTCTTCCCAGATCCAGCAGGCCCCAGGGCTGCCCCCTCCCCACTTCCTCTCACCATCCTCTTCCCCCTGAAAAGAGCCCCAGAGTTCAGTCATGGCACAGATGAGCCCAGCACATGGGGCTTTGCGGCTGCAAAGCCCAGCTTAAGGCAGCGGGGAGGGAAGAAAGGAATAATGAGTGACAAGCCTCATTTGCAGTCTGGCAGTGCCACCTCTATTCTGAGCCGCGACCAGAGCCCTCTGCCACCACATCTATGTAACAATTTAAACACGTAAAACTGGCAGAAAAGGATGTTTTTACAAAGCTGAAAGAAGGGCTGTCATGTGGCAAAGCTCGATGGAGGAGCTTTGTGCAAACCACTGCCAGCCCTGCCACGGTGGGCTCAGAGCTCTGTTCGACTGAGACACAAGAGAGAGACCAGCTGGCACAGCACAACCCATCCCTGGAAACGTCAGGAAGCACAGAGATCCCTCTGCCCCCCACGTCTGCTCTTGTTCACCTGCCTTAGTGAACACAGCCCGGACACCCGCGTTACACAGCGCTGCTCCAAGGAGCACCGTGCCCCCCGTATCACGTCTGGCCACGCAAGATGGACCAGGGGGTTCAGCCTTGCAGCACCTGCTCAGCACGAGGCAGTGGTTCTCACCAGCATTACGAACAGACAAAAACCTCCACTGCCAGAAGCAGCAGGACCTCTACCATCAGCACCCACCTCTCCGCTCACATGCCATGCTGAACCCCTATGGATAACCTCCTAAATTCAGCTTTTCTGCCCCAACAGGAGACCCAAGAGAAGTCTGGGAGCGAGTGACCATCTGAGCTCAGCTCAAGATAGCCAGCTGATTTGGGCCTTGCAATTCTTCTGCCTCGAGTGACAGCACAGTCCAGAGGGGCTAGGGCGAGCACTTGAACCACCCAACCCAAAAGATTTATTGCAAGCAGTGGAGCACAGCCCCAGCCAACGAGCCAGGACTGTGAGCAGGAGATCTGACCAAGTATGAAAAGCAGAATTCTGCTTTTAATTAGGAATAAAAAAAGGGCACGCAGTACTCCCTCAGCATCCTCCAAGGAGACTATCTCCAGCCACGCTATTCCATCAGGGAGTGAAACAGGGCTTGTTTCGAGAGCTAAATATATGCCTCAGTCCCTCAGGGTTACTGACAAACCCTGGCAACAGGACTGCAGGAACCCTGGTAATATTGTAGGATTTGCCCAGCCCTCTAAGAATAACTGCACTGCCTATGAGAACATCACGGGAATTAGCTCCCTCCTGCCCACTTACACCCCTGGTACCACGCAGAAGCCAGGAACCCGCTGCTCTGGGGCAGGACTGAAAGAACATGGATTTACAGACTAGTTCAGCATTGCCTCAAATGGAAAACTCCTTTTTCTACAGGATTAGAAGTTTCACCCTTGGCTTCCTGCAGAGAACAGTGCAGCGCTGTGCCTGGTGCAGACCCGCCTGGGTGTCAGTGGAAAATAACCAGCAGTTCTCTCCATAAAGAGATTAAAACCTTTTTAACGTGGACAACAACCGATGAGGGAGGAAAGGGGAACTCTGCGGGAAGCATGTGCACGCAGGACATCACACTTTAATTTCGAAGCATGAGCTGCTTAAGCCAGCAGCAGCCGCCTGGGAAGGCGGGACCCAGCTCTGCCCCAGCAGGGACTGCCCCCAGTTTCCCCAGTCATACCGGGGCACAGTGCTGCCTTTCCTCGCTGGAGCTCCAAAGGCACTCTGCATCTCCAGCTTCTCTGCAGCTCCACACACCTCCTGTGGAGGGAAAGGAATAGCTCCCAGCCTCACACCACCCGAGCAAGTTCACACAAGAAGCCCCCAGCAAGGCAGGGATGCCAGCTGCTTTCCAGCAGCCTCACACCCTAACCACCAAGACCCAGCGCTGCTCCTCAGCTGGGCACCTTCCCCAGCTCAGCAGAGGTGCTGCCACCCCTCTCGCATCCTTTGACAAGCTCTAGCATTGCCCAAATTCTCTCCAGTGCTGCAGGAAAGCTCCTGGCATGGTTAAAAGAGGTGTCTGCCTCTGCATACAGGGGCACTCAGGGGATGCATAGCTGGCATTCCAGGCTGGCAGATCTCTGCCGAACATAATCCACCTGACCAGGGCACATGCCAGAACAGGTTACGCAAACAGAGCACACACACGGTGAGGGAGAACCGTCTTGGGCAGGGAAAGGGGAAAAAGGCTGGAGAAGGAGCTCAATCTTCCCTAAACATTGAAGGGTCCTCAAGTCAAATCCTTCCAGCTGGGGTGCAGAGCACTCTCACCCTTCCAGCTCGCCACTGGCAAGGCAATATTACACGTTTGTCCTTCCTGTGCACTGCAGAAGGAGGAAAAAGATTCAACCCCATCTCCTCTTCTTGCCCCAGTTGCCTCAAGGGGCAGGGAGAAAGCAGGGCTGTTCTGCCAGCACTGCCACCCTCGTCTGGGCACTGTGACCACAAGCTGGGACACAGGCCCAAACAGGACTCACTGGGATGCTGCTGCATCCCCCTTCCTTCCTCCTGACCTGCAGCGTGGAGCGGAGCAGGGCGAGGTAATGCCAGGATAGAGCACTACCCACAGCCCACACGGCCAAGCATCACCCACCCCAAAACCTGCAGCCTGCGGGGCCAGCAGTGCAGGAGAGGACAAGAACAACCAAAGGGAAAGCAGGCCAGGAGGGGTCTGAAGGAAGAGGCAGCTTCTTAAGCAAGTTTTTGCGGCAGAAGGACCTGCCCAGCCTTGCGCTGAGGAAGCTCTGTGCCCGCCCTGCAAAGGGAGAGGGCCCGAGCATGCACACACAGGCAGGCGTGCAGGCTCCGCACGGGCTGGGGTGCACTGGGACACCCCAGGAGGGAGCTCTGGGGTTACAGCACTGGGGGGACCGAAGCTTCGGCAGCTCCCATGTGAGAGTCTGGCTTTGTGTCCCCCTCCCTGTGCCTGGGGACAGCATGTGACAGCCATGGGGACAGCACTGCAGCTCACCACCCTCTTCTAAGCCTTACAGTGATGATGCTGGAAGAGAGACCAGAGCAAGAGAGGCCACTGGCAGGAGCAACGATCCCTCTGGTTCGTATCCTGCTGATGGCTGATTAAAGGAACAGTGCCAGAGCCAAGCAAGGGCTGAGCAAGCTTGCTGATACCCTACACCGACCCATGACCTGGAAATGGGCTTTTCAGGAACTTCCTCTGCCAGAAATGGCTTAACTCACACAATCGCCAAATAAACCAACTGATCCAACCCATTGTGATTTTGCCTAATCCTTTTCAGCCCCTTAATATTTCTGGCTGTTACACCATCCATAGGCAACAAATTCTTTAGTTTAACTTGTCTCTGTGTAAAGAGTGGCCTTCCTCTGAGCCTGCTGCCTAGTTCATCCACCGCTCCAGTCTTTCACAGGACAAAATTCACGTCCTATACCCCGATCAGCATCGCACACCTCTACACTGGTCTTTCCAAGTGAAAGCTTGCCCCAAGCCAAGAGGCTCCAGCATGCACATGGGAAGGGTCCTACCGAGATGTGCCAACAGCGATGCGCAGAGGCTGCGGAGACGTGCCTCAGGAGACAGGGATGTTATTTGAAGGCGAGGCTGAAAGCCCTCACAGGGGGCAACTGTTAGGATCTCTCCTCTCTCTGCCATGCATCCTCATGCCCAGAGCCAAAAAACCTGGGGGTCTGCCGATGACACAGAGCGGGTGGCCCAACTCCAGCCCCATGGCTCCCTCTCCTCCCCTGGCCTGTAGCCCCGTGCACTTGGGTGTCCCCAGGTGTGGTGGCAAGAAGCCACAGTGTGTGACCAGAGATTTCCCTCCTCCTTCCCAAGCTTGTGGGGATCCAAAAATTGGGCACCCAAGATGGAGACTTAACCAAAGGCGAGGGAAACAGTCCCCAGAGACAAAGGGCAACCTATGGAGACGGGGTCTCTCCCTCAGCGGGGTTACGTCACCCGCCACCGTATAGGGACATGCATCTCGGTGCCATTGTTTGCAGGCAGCCTCACTGCCCAGGAATGCAGCGGCCTGTGGGGGCAGGGAGACGTGCTGAGGGTGGGAAATGCTTCCTGCACAGAAGAGCTCACTCCTCAGCACATCTATTAAACAAAGCTACGAGTGACCTGGCTACTTATCTGTGGAAAGGCAGCCGCCCCGGAGCAGAGGACTGCTCGACAGCAGCAGCTCCAGCACCCCACGCTCAGAGCACCAGGTCACACAGAGCACACACAGACACCCTTATCTGCACCCATCCTGGGCCTGAAGCCTCCTCGTACCTAAATCCACCTTTTATCCAAACCACTTGGTTATACATCCTTCAAGATTTCTAAATACTGAGCTCTGCTTGCTGCAGAGATGCCCTGTAAGAACCACCTGAGCTCTGTTTTATGGCTTACTTGGCTCTACCAAAGCAGGCAGCCCCCAGGCTTTCATGACCCATTAAAACTGAAGAACAGGTTGTTCTCCGCAGAGAAGCCAGGTTGGGTTAAGGTGGGTATGAGGCTGCAGGCCACTTGAGAAACACAGCCCATAGTTACAGCACCCCCAGGCACCATCCCAGGCAGAGTCCCCCCCAGCACAGGCTGGCAGTAAACACCTCTTCCCCAAAACCCTGCATCTATCAGGATGCTTCTGCTGCACTAGTATTCCAGCCACAAGACAAAGGTAGCAAGAAAAAAGGGAATTTCTGCAAGTTTACACACAGAGGAGCATCGAGACCAAGTCTAGGACAAATTTAACGGTGCTGAAAGAAATAGAAGCTCACCTAGACAGAGCTCAAATGGCTCCTCATGACAGAGCTTCCCCATGCAACTGCCAGGAGCTTCCACTGATCCTAGTTTATCTCTTAGATAAACAGCATCAGTTAAAACAATTTGCTCAGGGATTTTATCGCTACATAAACAGACAGCCCAGTGTAACAAGGAAAGCCGAGAGCAAAAGGGGCTGTAAGCAGGAGATGGACAAATAAAATAGACAAAAAAAAAAAAATCTTGTTTTTTTTTCAAAGGCTGACTCCTCAGGAGCACAACTGTCCCAAATGAAGCTACAGCCTATCCCAGGCCAAGCTCTGCCAGTCCCAAGCCACACAAATGGCTCCCACAGCCCAGTCAAAAGGATTTGCTTGGGGAATAACAGAGAACTCAATTCTGACCCCATAGCCTTGATAGATCTGTTTGCTAGTAAAGTTTTCGGGTACCAACAGAATGAGAAGTAACCAGCAGAAAAAGGGTCAGCCTGAATGAATCCCCTGGGAAAATATCACTGTGGAAGAGATGGAGCCACACTACAGTCCTGCACCTCATGTAGAGGAAAAACAATCCTCAGCCACCATGATAAGACCACCACAATAAAACCACCACCAAAATCACTGAAGAGGCTCCCAGTTCTATAAAAGATGACAGCGAAGGAGCTGTTCCCTCTGGGAGGGCACAGAGGGGAGAGCAGACTCCCCAGATGCTTGCCCTGGTCCGTAGCCAGCCTGCAGCATCCCGTCATCAAACAGAGCCATCCAGGAGTTACAGGATGGGTCCCAAATTCAAAGCAAGGACCTTTTGGGTCTGCTGTATAATGCCAGGCGCTGGGATCTCCCCAGAAGTTGCGTTTTAACATCTAAAAATCTGTGCATGCCCACAACAGCCACCATGAGAAAGAAGGCTGCAGGAGCAGGGACCCAGCGAGGAGAGGATCAGCAGGATGAGACCACCCGCCCCACACCGGGGAAGGCTGGCACCCCTGCCTGCACCCCTGGGCGGTCACAGTGCCACCAGTGCTACTGGGCCATCGTCCCAGCACGACTGGGAACGCCCTGCTCCCCACGCCAGCCCTTTCCCGAGGGCAGGCTGCTCCTCCCACACCTCGCTCCCCAGATCCCGCTTCTCCTGCCAGCCTACCTGGCTGAACTATGCCTGGAATGCCGCCCCTGGCCGCCCGCCCAGCCGCTCGCTGCCCGTTAACGCAAGAGCCGATGAAGGTTTATCGGCAGAAAGGTGCAAGGCGAAGGGGGTGGTACTGCCAGCAAGCAGCACCCAGCCAAGCACCTCTCTCCCGCAGGCTGGCTGCTGGGAAAGGATGGGGAAATGGCCTCCAAGACAGGGAAACCCTAGGAAAGGGTTCAAACCACCCCTGCCCACCGCCTGCCTCCGCTCTCGGGGTGCGAGATGCGTCTCACACAGGCACTTTGCTCCCTTCCCAGAGGTTTCTCGCTCAGCCCCCACTGGTACCCAGGGGAAGCGTTGCCCAAGAGATGAGGCCAGAGCCAAGCGCCCGACACACACTCCAACCTCTTCCTCACTCCTTTCTTCCCAAGCTCAGATGATTTTTGCCTTCCACAGAAACCAGGA
Source organism: Athene cunicularia (assembly GCF_003259725.1). Lineage (NCBI taxonomy): Eukaryota > Metazoa > Chordata > Aves > Strigiformes > Strigidae > Athene > Athene cunicularia. Next base: position 5,480,158 of record NW_020799127.1, on the reverse strand, counting down.
ATCTCACCACACGAGCAGGGAGCGCAGAGCTGGGCGCACACCTCGCAGCTCCAGCTGGCCGGTTCCGTCGGCAGCGCCCACGCCGCGGCTGCCCGCTGCCTCCCAGGCTGCGCAAGTCGGGAAAGGTTGTTCAGGGCTGTCCTGAGGTGCCAGGATCCACCTCACCTTATGCAGTCACAGGATACACTCAGATCACTTTTACACCCTCGCCACCACTTCTTTGAGGCTAATGCTTCATTTTTAACGTGGTTATTCCTTGATTTTACAGAACTACTTGAAGGCCCAAACTGACCTAAGGCCCCAGAGCATTGTTTTTTCCCAGAAACAGAGCAAGATATGATGCTTCTTGGCCAAGGAGAACAGCTTCAGAGCCAAGACAATCACAATTTGGCAGATGAATTGGGGCTGGCAAGTGATGTATTGGTTGATTTTTATGCCCTCCCCCCCACCTCTCCACCCTCCAGTGACTTCTCTTCTGCAGGTTGGGGGTTTAGAAGTACTGCAAGTGCTGGAAAGCCACAACTTACTCAACCCTTTGGTTACCAGAGCTGAGCACCTGGCAGATTCTGTTGTGGTAGGAGTTAACACGCACCCAGTCAGCCTAAAGGCTTTGGCTACAATCCTCCATCTGCAACAAACACTGCCACAGCACAAGAGGCTGGGAAGAAGTTTAAAGACTCGTTTTCAGAACACGAACTTAGCTTCAGGAGGGGGCTTCAGGTCAACACCACACAGCGCACACACACAAACAGTGGCAACTGGTCACAAATAAACTCAGAGCATCCCTCCTGGCCTGTGGGTTCTGCAGCACGAGCCGTCCTTCCAGTCTGCAGCTGTATTTCAGAGGAATGGATACATGGCATTGGTGGCATTTATGCTAGAAGGAAGACAGGAACTAGCTTTAGCCATATTCTCCTTAGCTAAAGAGCTGAAGTCGTCCAATTTCAACGCCTCTTCTCTTACTCCTGCAGACCAGCAGGGATGCTAGGATTTTAGACAGGCAAAGAACAAGCCAAGGTATAATAAAAGGCCAAGGCAGAGCATCTCAGCACCATGCACGTGTGATCAGCTGCGCTCCCTGTTGCTGCAGATGGAGTCTGGAACACACTGACAAAAGCCTTGTGGGCAGCCTGGAAGGCCAAAGGAAAACCCAGCAGGAGTAAAACTCAAAGCACACGGACGCTGCATCCAGGGGAGTGCCGCAACAGGGCGAGTCCCAGGGAATCTACAGACAGCACGAGAGAATCCACAGAGCCTCTGGGCTATGGCAGTGCGGTCCTGAGCAGCCCCTCATGGGGCATCTCCCCCATCACCAGCTCTCCTCCCATTTTAGGTGCCAACAGCCTGGCTACCTATCTATCCATAAAGCTCTGGTATCCTGTGTCGAGTGTCTGCTCCATCCATCCACAGCCAAGATACAGGTTAATCCTGAGCTTTTCTCTTCTACCGCTGGCAGCCGTGAGCAGCCCACCCAGTTGGGACTCCTATTCCTTGCTTGGTCACTGGTTTTTGCTCTGCAAACTGGGACTGTATTGCTGCCTGCTTACCCCTACCTGTCTCAGCCTGCAGAAATGCAGACAGCACCTAGGGGAGTTAAACAGCTTGTTAACATAGGCAAATTGCTTTGAAGTCTTTAAAGGAAAGATAACTGCTTCACACTCTTCTCCAACAAATTCTGAGGCTCCATGCTTCGCTCTCTCCCCGGGAGGAGCAGTTTGGATGAGAGCAGTTCCAACCCAAAGCGCTCCTGCGTGTCTGAAGAGACCTGTGAGCCGGTCTCCATGCGGGTCTGGCCCTGCTCACCCAAAACACAGAACCGAGGACTACATACCCAGAAGAGAGGCAATGCACTTAGAAGTGCAGAGATCAGCAAAAAGCTCCCTCGGCCTTTTTGTTCCCCTTGTTTTAATTGAGTATCACCCACAAATCAAAGATGCTGAGGCACAGCCAAGTCCTCCAATTCACTTAAGCTAATTAGCATCCCTGCAAGACAGAGAGAGCACAGTGGTCTAATATTAGACAGAAGATGCACTTTCAGCCCATCAAGATGACACAACATCCTTTGGGAGCATGCGGTGCTCTTCCAACATCCACTGCTATGCAGGGGAAAAAAAAAATAGGTAGAAAGAGGCAGTCAGTCGTGGACGATGTTAAGGTTTGTCTCCTGCATCTGGAGAGGGGCAGCGGGGCCACTTTAGCTTGATCTTCTAAAAAGGCAGCCCAGGATGAGATAATGGAATAAGCAAGCTTACAGAGCAAGGCTACAAGCAAAGCCCAGCTGTGGAAGAGCATCTCTGGTCTATAAAGAGTGAGCAGCAGCGCCAGTCCTCTTTCAGGGCAGAAATCCACTAAATCCAAGCAACAACTAAACCCACATGGCCTCAGCTTAAGGAGAGTAACTAGGCAGTGTTTTTTTTAAGAATGGCACACGCAGACTCCGCTCTGCAGCTCACCAGGCAAACACCAGCCACGGCTCCTACTCCACCAGCTGCTTAGAGACAGAGGTAACGGGCATCATTACAGCAGTTTGTGTTGTAAAAGACATTACCAACAAGGTGCTGCATGATCCAGGAGATCTCTGCTGCCTGGCACCACACCTCTGGGATGGGACAAAGAAGCTGTGTGTTAGCGTGAGGAACGCAAACAGGCAGGACATTTATTGACCAGAGAAAGTGGGTTTCAGGTGAGGCTGGAATATGGATCTAAGGAGGCAAGAGGAAGTAACAGGGTTGGGATCTGGGCAAGGCACAAGAGCTCAGACAGAGGTATTGGCCAGCTCAAGGCCTCAGCTGCAACGGTGATGGAGGACATCCATAAAAACAACAAGAGAAAGTAGGCGAGATGCTGGGTGGGAGAGCACAAGCTTAGGAAGACCAGTAATTCACGGGGGCTTAAGGCAGGACTGGGACAGAGCCCAGCCTGCGCCACACACCCGGCCACGCTGCTCAGCTTGCTGCGGTTTAGCGGGGAGATTAACAGAGACTGACGTGGCTGCTGGACACAGGAAGAGCCAGGGCAGTAAAAATTAGTAGCAAATAAGGAAAAAAAAAAAAAGTGGTTTGAAACCTCACACATTCTTATTCACTTTGTAGTCTGTGCTGCAGCCAGACCAAAATTAACCAAATTGGGTATGAATTATTGAAAGCACTAGAGTCCCATTTCCTTTGCTAATCAAAGAAAATGATTCTAGGGAGCTGAAAACGCAGGAAGAGAAGCAGTTTTTCAAGGAAAAAAAGGCACTGACAGAATGGCTTTTGTAAGGAGGGAGCAGCTTGCAGAGCACCATTCACCTCCAACCCAAAGCCTACCTGGGAAAGGAGGTTATCCATCGTGTCCTGGGGCACGGGGCCACACTCCTGTCCCTACCGCAGCCACACATCACATCAAAGAGCTCTCCTGCTCCTGGAAGTCCTCCCAAAGGAATGCAGAATCTTCACAAAGCGTTTAATAAGATAAACAGGACCCAAGTCCCACTCCTGGGTAAGGATTAGCACGGCGCAAGCCCGGGCGGGTGCCGGCAGTTCCCACAGGCGCCTGGCAGCTCTGACAGGCAGAGCCCCGCGGGGCTCACGGGCAAAGGCTGGGCTGGCCAGCGCTGCCCATCGCCCTGCCATGGCCCCGGACAGCACGAAGGCTGGGGCAGGTCAGCTCCGTCCTCCCAGTCAGCAGAAGCCAGCTCCCGGACTTTGTTTGGAAGCCAGAGGAGTACTGAGGCATCTCCCTTCTGCTGGGACAGCTTCTGTAGATACCCAGGCTGAGCCGCGTGCCCATACACCCCAACTCTCAGAGCTGAGACAAGCATCAAGCCCTGGGTGTGCCAAAGAGAAAGCTCTGCCCCCCCTCGAGTAGCAGGAGCCGGCAGTTTGCAGCAGAGAAACAGAGAGTTGAGTTCTGCCCCTGCCAGAAAGGCAGAGCCACTCAGTCCCTTAGGTGGCTGCAAACTGGTTACCGCATTAAAACAATCTGAATTCATCCATGTGACCGTCTGGCTGCATTCTCCAAGCAGCCACACCTGTACATTTAATTTACACTTCCAGCATATACAGGGTGACAGGGCTGACTGCTCTCTCCCATGTCTGATGCTGTGCAAAGAGATACGGAGCAGATGGTGAAACAAGTGACAGGGGAAGGTTGGGACAGAAGCAGCTATAGCACGGCAACACCTTTTGTTAGAGGTACAGATTTGCGGCCTGGTGACTCTGTGACCAAAACCAGCCCATGTGTAAAGGCTCACACAGCACAGGCTGTCTGCAAAGCCTGGCCCCGCAGCCTGCGGCATCAGCAGGATGGGCCCAGGTGTAGGACAGGCTCCTAAAGTCTCCTCCAGCTGGAAGAGGGAAGGAGGGAGGGAAACAGCTCCCCATTTTACATGGTGGCTGCAGGATGGGGGCAGAAGGTGTCAGGGAGAGGTAACAAAAAAGCTGCACCCGAGTCCTGCCTTGCAACAGGTTATCAAGAAGCCCAGAAACAGTTCTGCAAAGCCAGAGGATATGAAGAGGATGAAGGAGATGCCAGAGACCCAGTTTAGGAGATGCTCAGAGGGAGAGATTCAGAGCCAGCCTTGTCAACAGGAACACTGATGCCTGCCAGTAGGAAGTGTCACTCCACTGGCACCCACTCCCCGCCGCCCCGGCAGAGCAGGCACCCTCGCAGCAGGACTTCCTCTCCTGCTCACAGCACCACCACCAAAGGCTTCACATGCCCATGGAGGAGCTCCCTGCAGCAATTCCCCTGCCTGGGAGCACTGCAACACAGCTCTTGCCCCGGCCCCTGAGCAAGGCTGATGCTGTGCAAGCATCCTGCAGCGGGAAGCACCGAAAGGATGCTGCAGGGACCAAGAGCGGGACACAGAAATGTTTCACACCGCTCCCCTATGGGAACTCACAATACTTTTCCCACTTCAATGTCCCTTCCCTTCTCTTCCACCCCACATCTGTCCAAAAAGATTGAAACAGGGAGAATGATGCTTCTCTGTGCATTTCCACCAGCCGGGAGGTGATGTACCAGCCTGATTCAGCACCCAGCAGTTCTGCTGGGGAACACGGCAGAAGGAGGCACTGAGCCTGCCAGAGCCCACAGCAGCAGCTCCCCTCTGCAGCACAGCAAGCCACAGTCCCCCTCTAACTTATTAGCTGAGCAAACAAAGGAAAAGCATAACCCAGAGCACATGGCCAGGGCCCAGCACTTGTCATAACTGCTGCTGACCAAAAAGCCCCAGCGGATCCCGCGGAGAAATGCAGCAGGATGTGCCAGAGTGGGAAGTGGGGCCAAAGGAGCCTTCCCAGACCAGTAGCCTCCCACACCAGATTAAAATTCCATAGGAATTTGCTAAACAAATCGACTCTCTTAGCTACTGCCATAAACCCGTGGGATGTTTTGCATCGCTACCACGCAAGGGAGGGAGGAAACGGACCCTTAGGCTTGGCCCAAATGCAGGGCTCCCCACACTAGTGGCAAGAGCACCTCCTGTAAACGCTGGCCCAGCCAGCACGGCAGGGCCAGGGCAGCTTCTGCGGCATCAGCCACAATACCTGGCTCCATCCGTCCCCAAAGCACCAGCACCTCGCCCACAGGTCAGCCCCTGCTCTCCCCAGGGCCAGTCGCTGACACGCTGCCCCAGCCCGCAGATGGGGAGGCAGGAAGGGCCCCCCCCCAAGTGTTCAGTGCTGGATTCTCTCCTCTCAGTTTACTACATTTTCCAGCTGCTGGCTAACTCTCTCACCCTCTCGAGACGGAGGTGTTGATGCTGTTCTTATTATCTTCAATTCAAAACAGAGCCATGAAGAGGAGGAAAGGAAAGAAAAACCTTCTTTAAGAAAAAACCCACACACTAACCCTCTTCCAGCCCCCTCCCTCGCCTGTTCTAAAGCACAATGAAATGCCAGGGATGGATTAAAAAGAAATAGTTGCAGGGGTGGAGAAGGGCTGCAGAGAGACCAGAGCCTGGGAAGTGACCACAGCCCAAATCACCTAACACAAACCCATGCCAGCAATTTCCTTGCTGAGAGGAGCCTACTGTGCAATGCCTTACAGTCTCTGTAAGGGGCCTGAAAAGAAAATTTTGCATGGGCTGGTTTACAAGAACAAAACGTCTCAGTTCTATGGAGGCAGAGACCTAAAAAGAAAGAGAGGACAGAATAAAAGTGAACAGGCAGAAGACAAAACAGAATGGAAGTTATAACTTAAAGGGAGATGCTTTCAAAGCAGTCCTGCTCCCAAGTAGACATGGGAGAAAACTGGGGAGAACTGAAGTTGCAGGACTGGATGCAATTCTTCTGCAGGAGTAATTAATAGGGTTGCCACAGAGATGAAAAGTCAGAGGAGAGCTCTGGACGGGCTAGAATCAGAATTTCAATAGGAGCTAAGTGACATTTTTAAACATATGGAGCATCTGCAGCACACTGCGTGTTGAACACAAGCCAGAGCAGCTAGAGCTTTACTATGGGCATCTACTGGGAAAAAAAAAAAAAAAAGTTTCAAAAGCCTGCACAGTGACCTCACTGCAGCACCCCGAGATACCACACTGGCCCCCTCCAGCTCCCAGGCTGGGTAAGGTAGAGCACCCAAAGGGGAGCATCCCAGCACAACCCACACCCTCCCGGCTGCCCACCCCCAGGGAGCGGGCCCACACAGAGGGCCAGTCCTCAGCCTGGCTCTCGCTGCTGGAATAATTCCCATCAGGAAGGCAGAGCACCCCCAGCACTGCCCCTAAGCCAGGCAGAGCCATCCTTACCAAAAGGCTTAACAACCCCATGGGCCCTATTTTCCATGTCACTTGAGGTGACACCACCCTGGTTAAAGCACAGAGCAAGAGTTTCTTGAAGGCGTGTTGGACACGCTGCTCTGGGACGAGGGTCTCAAGCCACCAGCGGGACCTTCTGCTACAACAGCCTGTGCTGACTGTACCCAACCCTACCAAGTTTCACTAGGCACTGTACTTGTAAAGCCAACGTACGTACGTGGCTTTTCCCAGGAGGTTCCAAGTCCACACACATCTCCAAAGCTGGCAAAACAGTTTGGGGCAATTGCAGTGGCGTTAATGCAAATCATGCCACAAGCAAGGCACTAGTTAAGAGAAGCTCTGGGCTTTCATTAACCAAGGCCCTAACAAAGGTTTAATCTGAACTTCCTTCCACCCAGACAGCTCAGTATGGAGTCACACAGCCCCTCCCACACCATACACAAAAAAAAAAAAAAAAAAAATCTTGATTTTCTTCAAGTGCAGTTGTGATCAAAGTGAAATATGAGACACACACACACACACAGGGGAAAGATCTCGCAGGGATTAGTCAGCTGTTGAACTCCAGAGAGCGTGCTCGATGGTGTTGTCAGGGGCGAGCCAGGAGAGGAAAAGCACTGCACCTAGCACAGAGCCCTGGGAGGCTCCAACACCTGCACAGTGACTCCAGCCCTCCTCGTGCACTACCAGCCTTCACAGCACAAACAGCCAGGCTGGGGCTTACCACGCTAATTCTTTCCCGGAGAAACCTCATCCAGAATGTCGTGAAGAACAAGAGGGAATCTACTCCCGGTGCTACCCAGGGCCAGCTCCCTTTCCATGCATTCCCCTCCAGAGCAAACATCCTCCTTCACCCAGGGACCCCATCCAAGCCCGTGCCCCAGCCTCCTGCACAAGCCCCAGAGCTGCTCCTCTGCCATTCAGCACCAAAAGACTTCCCTCCAGGCACCCTCAGTGCTGAGCCAGTTTGCAGAGAGCTTAGCTGAAGTCTTGTATTTTGACTACAGCTGGTCAAAGCACTTCTACTCCAATTAAGTATAATCAAAACACACCGGTTTTACTCTAACCTGAGCTGTTTCACAGAGATGCCCTGGTTTGAACTCCCCTCTTAAGACAGGAAAGAGTTTTGATGTCTAGGATTTTTCCAAGCTGGAACGACAGGAGATGAAGATACTCAAAACATTCATGTTTTTCTACTCAGCTGCCACCATTCTTCCAATTCTTTCTGCAAAAGCACTCAAAAGTTTGTTTTTAAACTCAAAGTGCAGCAGAGAGCAGTGTTCTGGGCAGCTTTGCTTTGAACCCTTCCGTGGAGAGCTGATGGGAAGGAAACAAGTCCTGGAGCTAAATTCTCAGTCTCAGAGCTCAGAAATGGTTCCCAGGGTGGCAGGAGCAGGTTCTCATGGCTGGTTTTGCACGGCCTCCCAGAAGCCACCAAGGCAGCCGCATCGGGCAAGCCAAAAGGGACTTTCACAGGCCTTAGGTGATGCCCGAGTTTTGGGTAGGGCTCGAGTATACCAGAGTTTTGGGGGTCAGTTTGTTCCAATGCTCTCTCCAGCAAACCTGCTAGCACTCAGCATATAGGATACTCACACAACAACCAGCCTTCCAAGATGTGGGAAGAAAGGGAAGTTCACTGGCTATGGCAAAAAAAAAAAAAAGGGGGATTCATCAAGGCAAGAGCTGCTCAGTCAGCCAGATGCCAAAATAAGAATCACTGCATCTCCCCCAAGCAACACTTTTCAACCTAACCTGAGATATTAGTAACTCAAGGTTGCCTTGTTTTGGTCATTTCTCAGCAACACAGTCTGGACAGGTCTCCAGTTTGGAGAGACTGGGTCCACCACAAGTGGTAAGTTGTACTCAGGCTGTTTTCCAGCTCTCCCCAGTCCCCACTCTCCCCACACCAGCCTGCTGTCCCTGAGCCACCAGTCTGGCAGGCTGAGCCTATCTCTGCATGCCAACAGCATCCTGGAGAGAGACCCAATTAATTAAAGGAAGCAAGCTATGCAGCAAATGATCTTCAGAGAGAGGAGTCCCAGAAAGAATCATCTGCTCCCTGGCATCAGGAAAGGTTAATATAGCAGCGAAGAAAGATAAACCAACCTATAACTCCATAGACCTGAAACTTAAGCACACAGGATGGGGAGAGAGAGTTTAGACATGCCCAGCTTTGGCACCTTCAACTTCAACCTTGCACAACAGCAACACCAAGCAAATCTTTCCTATGGCACTGCAGACACATCCACCTACAGACACCTCACACCTCTGCCCTCCTGGGAGCAGGATGCCGGTACAGCACACTGGGAATGACAGTCCCATCGCCATGTCTGCAAAAAAAGCTGTCCATGGCTAGGACATGTCCCCAGCTGCAGCAGGTCCCAGCCCAGCTCACCAAACAACACAGCAAGCCCCGACACACCAGCAGCTGGAACAAGCACTATGTCAACGCGACACAAGTTTGAGTCTTCCCCCAACTCAAGGCAAAAGCAGGAACGGGTCCCAATTCTACACCAAATCTATAGTATTAGGAGGAAAAGGAGATCTCTCATCATCTCGCAGTGCCCCCAGGCCTTAGGGGACAACATCCCTCACCACAAATGGGAACCACCTAGCTCATCCAGCCCTGCTCACATCCAGTGTGTGCAAAATGAGCATGCCAAAGAACACAGCAGGCTAGTGAAGAGGGAATTCTTCCAAATGTTTGCTCAGGTTTAACAAAAACCACCACACATACGCTCTTTATTTTTCCCCCCTCCTCCCTCCCTCTCCACTAGGTGCAAGGAAGGAGCAGGACCGATACCTTTCAAGTGCAATATGGAATATACACACACACACTCATATATATACACGTATATATAAGTGGAAAACCTCCAGTGTCCCTCCCACTTACAAACACCACTCGAGACGGGGGCCTCCTGCGAGCCACTTTGCTGAACTAGCTCTCTCCCAGCCTCCCAGACCAAGAGTTCGGCCATTTACTTCTGTCAGCATTCACAGCTGGAAAAAGGGGTTATGGCCTCTCCTCTGCACATCCAAGGGGAGGAGGGAGCCAATCTGCATGTTTATTTGTTGTCTGTACAGAATTCCTGCATTCCTTCCCTTGTTTACTCATCTGCTTTCAGGACATACTCAGACCCCAGCAAAGGGCTTTTGGGGCACTGATTTCCCCCCATGAGCTCGGAGCTCTTGCTGGAACACAGGACAAGCATAAAGGGAGAAGAGAGAAGTCAGAAAATGGGTTATTAGAGGATTATGTTTTCAAACTTGGGCAACAAGTAGAAGAAAAATCAATTTTCTCCAGGTCTGCTCGCCATAGAGGCGCATCTCCACACGTGGAGGTCCAAGACCCCATTGAAGAGCACATGTGGGCTCTTGACCCTGCAGCTCTTACCAACAGCTACGTTCTTACACCCACAGCAGCACCAGTAACTCAGCACAGCATGCCAACCTTCCTCACCCAAGCTCTTTAGGGAACAGGCATGAATGCTTCAGACATTAACATGCAAGTGGTACAGGGCTTCACCATGACAATACAGAAGCACACCTCATATCCCCCCAGAATTGCCTAGCTGCTCGGCTTGGTTTTGACTTAGCTATACCTTGGGGAAGCAAGCTTTACCTCCTAGCAGAACTAAGCTGGCTCCTCAGATTCCTGCAGGAGCCCACGAGGCTGACTTAGCAAGCAAGGAAGCTCCAAGTGACTACCATGAAGGACAGGCCTTCACCACAGGCTTAACCCATTAATTCATTAGCTCTAAACCTACAGGTAAATCTAACTCATGTGTGAGGAGTCTAAATTCCCTGGTCAGAGCCCACCATGCATTTGTGTTAGGACAGGACTTGCAGTGGGGATGCTCCCAACTACACTGGGCTCGTTGAGGAGGGACTGAGAACCTGCATCAGGTCTGGAGCAAAAATAAAAACTTTTTTTGGCTTTATCTTGGTTGCCTTTGACAACAAGGTCGATGCCAGGCACTGTCCCCACAGCAAGTGAGTCCATAGAGCAGTATGACCACCCCAGACACACGCAGAACAGCGGGATTGATCGGCCTCATCACCACCAAGATCATTTGTCAATCAATCATTTATAAGCTAAGAGCACAGCACAGCCAGCAGAGCCAGGGCTTGGCCACTGCGGTGTCTGCAGGCTGCGGGCACCCCAGGGAAAGGCAGGCACCCACGCTCCAGCCTCACCTTCCACGCAGTGCTCCACCTCCTCCAAGTTGCGCAGCGTTATCCGCATGAGGCTGGAGTTCAGCATCAGCTCATTGCGGTGCGCAGGCCACATGTACTGCGGGGCGGGGTTGACGAAGAAAATCCGCGTGTCTCCAGTCGAGACTTGGTTGTCGCAGATTAAGGGGTCCCCGAAGCCACCGATAACCACTTTGTTCCCACCATCCAAGAGGATCTCGTGAGTGACGATGTCTTTGCCTTTCAGATAACGCCAGACTCTCACCTTGAACAAGAGGGAGAAAGAGCACGTGAGACCATTTCACAGCCACAGACAATTGGCACTTTCTGCCCTGGTTAATTTTTATCACGTTGTCACAAGATGCACAGGAGTGGTTCAGGCTGGCAAAGGCTTCCAGCAGAGCTAATTTCATTAGCCATCCCTCTAAAAGCACAAAATACGTGGGCAACAAAGACTAAAGCACGTTCTACTCTTGCTGCCAAAGCTGCGCCTAACTCTCCAGGCCAGGAACGTGGCTCTCCTGGCCCCTTCCCACGCAGCCTCGTGGGGAGCGAAGGGGACACACCACACATCGCGAGGGGCCCCTCAGCCAGGCCAGCTCTCCAGCAAGGGACAGAAATCCCCGTGCCCCATCCCTCCCCTCCGTGCTGGGACGCTGCCTTTGGTGCTGAGCGCAGGATTTGCCTTCCCTCCCCACCTCTCCTCCCTCGGCTTTGGCTGGGCCCAGAGCTGGCTCCCAAGTGTGCCACCAGCCCAGTCACTGCTGTTGGAGGCTCGAAACAGCCTGATGAAGAGCTGCCCTACACCAAACCCTACCACGAGCCGCCCTGACTCACCTCCCCAGAGACCCACAACACCAAAACAACCCTCTCCCTCTCACCACCAACCCCGGGGAGGACTCACCTTCCCCACCCCAAGTGCAAACACCCAGCAAGCCCCTGGCACAAAGCGGGCCGGTGGAGGGTAGCAATGCCTCTTTCCTTCTGCCCCATCATCTGCAGACACAGGCCCCAGGGTCAGGGACATGATCCAAGCCCTATCAAGGGCAGCACTCAAGTCTCAGCCTTGCCAGAGGAATTCCCCTTCTGCTCCCAGGCAGCATCATTGGAGGTGACAGACTCCAGCTGGTACAAGTTGTCCCAGAGATACTCTGACTTGCAACAAAATCTCAGCGATGAAATGTATCAAAGGAGAAGAAAACACTTCTGAATAATAATAAAAAAAAAAAAGCTTTGAAGGGAACATTAAATGGCTGGAAGTTCCCAATGGGAGAAGGCTGCACAGCCAAAGGGAGCACTGTCCATCCACAGAGGAGGCTCTAACAGTGGCACAGGAGCCCCAAAACAGGGGCAGGAGGAGGCAGGTGGGTTGGGTAAATGAGAGGGGAGCCTTCTGGCTCTGACAAGGCACTGGTACCTCAGGAAGACAAAAGGCAGAGCAGATAACATTCCCCATAGAAATGTCAAAGGCTACTTATTGTTCCCATAAATGACTAAAGAAAGCGTTTGCATTAACAGACTGGATTTGCTAAAATACATGGAGGATTTGGCAGCAGAAGGCCATTTCCCCTTTACTCATTCAAACTTCAGGAAGGAAAATAAGTCCTGGCCACAAAAGTTAGTCCCTCTCTCCCCACTTCCACTACCAGCAGCTCTAGAGGACTCTCCCTGGACCTCACTGCCGGCTCATCCCCCTGCCCAAAAAAGGTGAAAAAAACGCAAGCCAACCTCTCTGCAGTGCCACGCTCTGCACAGCAAACCACCCAAAAGAAACAGGAGGGAAGAAGCAGCCCTAAAATTAATCTTTAGTGGACACGGGACACCAGATCAAGGAGCAAGGGCGGCTGGTGTAGTGCAAGGGTATTTCTGTGAGCACAGGCACCCCTGGCCTGGCATGCTCCGTATGCTTTATCACACTCCCTGCCAGCATCTCCCCTCCTTCTGCAGCCCGAGCACCCCGTCACCTGCATTCCCCAGCCGTCCTCACCACCCAAAGAGCACTTCAGCACACCGGGCCAGGCACCAAAGCAGGGAGGTGGAGGCTCAGAGATAAGGAGGCTCTTGATCCCGTCTCTGAAACAGGCACGAACATACTTCAAGAGTGTAATTCCCTACTTTAAGAGCGCAATTCCGAAGGGAACTCGAGGGGCAGAGAAAGGATGCTCACAGGCAGACAGGTCTCTCCCAGCCTGACAGGGAGGCAGATAGTTGTTCACACAACGGCTTCTGTGCTTGACACAGGGGTCATGGTGGGGGGCACTTGTTACAGTCGAGAAGGAAAGCACAGAGCAGACATTATCCTGCTCGAGAATGAACCATTTTTGTAGTTATCTGCAACTGCAGCTCACCAGCCTCTGCCCTGCATGGCCCTTCAAGTGCATCGTGTTCCCCTATGGGCTTTGAAACCATCCAGAAACTCTTACTCTTTGTCAAACACCTCTGTCCCATTACTCAGTGACTACAGAAGACACACACAAAGATCTGACGCTGCAAAGTTCAAAGAAGAGGGTAAAAACATGTTGGGGGCTAGGAGGAATGCAAGTCTCATGACCATTAATCAATCTTGTAATTTTTTGAGGCCCCGACTCCAAGAATTCAAGGGTGTGAGCTCAGCACTAACTCAGTCCAGATCAAGAGGCCTCAAGTTCCACAATGATCTTGAGCTGAACTCCCACACTGTCCCTGCTACAACTAAGAGTGGGCAGCTACAGGTGCTGGGGCAAGGGAGCGGGGCCATTCCCTCTGCCACAGGAGCAAGACCCTCCTGCTCAGCACAAAATTCCCCCGCCAAGCAGAAAAAAGGGAATGAAATCAGCATTGCTGTACTCTACAGGTGCAACTGACTGTTAAGAACAAATCTTAGGAGTGTATTTTATTCTCAGATCCTCCTACTTCGCACACCTTCGACTGAAGGTGTTCTGTTTGCCTGCCTTGGAGAAGGACTTGATGGGTCTCAGCTCTGGCCCAGCCCAGCAGGTCCTGTGTATTACTGAGGTGAGCCCTGTTCTCCTGCATACCTGAAATCAAAAAAAACCATCCCAGGTATAAACACCACGGTGACAGCTCCTCTTTGGAAGCTGCACATGCCTTAGCTGCTCCCAGACGCGCAGAGGTTAGCTGGAGACGTTGTACCCACACGCTCTCACACTCATTTATCTTCCAGCGTGAAGGCAGCCAGCTCCCCTTGGGCCAGTGCTAAGCAATGCCACAGCAACCAAAGGACAAGCAATAACTTAGAAGCAGGCTACCCTCCCTCTTTGTACAGTCCAAGCCCAAGCTGCTGGGCGTGGGTAAGAAGAGGGACCGAGAAAGCAATCCCTTCAAAGCCATTTGCACAGCCTATTTCTGCCTGGGAAACCTGCTTGAAAAGCTGGCTGCTGGGTTGAACGCAGCCCTGTCAGCGTGAGCTTTTTTTCTGGAGAGAGATGGCAGTCAACCAGCAAACAGAGGGAGCTTCAGATGGCAAGGAAGGGTAGCTGTGACAGGCAGCTTTCCTCCCCTCTGTTCTTACAGGAATCCCGGTACGGACACAGACATCTGCTCCACCACATGCAGCCCCCTTCAAAGAGCCAGTCTGGGGCCACCTGCGAACGTGGCACCTCAGGTGAGCCGAGGAGGCAGGGTGTGAAGGAGCACAGCTTGCACAGCTTCAGCGCAAGCCTCCCGCTTCCCCACCCGGGACCAGCTGTTTCTCCAGCATTTCGCAGCAGCACAACTCCCTGTGGTTGTGCTTCTCCCCACAGTCAAGTTAAGACACCTTCCTCCAGCCCCACCTCCTCTTCCTTCGGCAGCAGCCTGCAGCCCGCAGGGCAGGCTGCTCGCTGCAAGGTGAGGTGCAGGAGCAACCAGGGCGAAAACCCAGGAACGCAAAGGAGACAAAAGAAAAAAAAAAAAAACCAAAATATATATACACACCAGTCAGGCAGAAAGCACAGCCTGGGGCTTGTGCTGAAAGGTTGCAGTTGGGCATTTCCACAGCTAGGTCTAAGGGGGAGGAAAGGCTAAAGCCTACCCCCTCTCCTGAAGCAGATGGTAATTTAATTAGCATGGCTGTTCTAGTTACACACCTCAGAGTCAGGCCACAGCATTCACAAGCAACATCAGAGTCCACCAGCTTTCTCCCCACCCTTATCCTCTATAATGAATGGATGTGGAGGCACCAAAGACCAAGCAATTACCTGTAGGGCATCCCATTCATCATCACACACAATTAAGACTTTGTCACTGGTGACTCACTGGCTACATCTAGGATTGGGGAAGAAGAGGGAGAGCGAGAAAAAACTGGGCTGGAACCTAGTTCCAAGAGGTCCCCTTCCCTATAGCAGACTCATTCACTCTTTTGCCAGCGAGCACATAAAACACTGGATTAAGACTGTTTTACAAGACTCCTGGCTGCTACAGGGAGGCAGAGTAAGAACAGTGAAAACTTTATTTAAGCAGATCCTTGCAAGGGTTTATTTTAAGTGCAGTACAAAACCAGAAAGTAAAAGGATTTTCCAGTATGCCATGGGGGTCCATCCCACTGTAGGGAATGGGACCACCTGTGCAGGCATGTGCAGCGCGAGCGAATTCCTGCCAGGGAGATGCTTCGAGAAATGCCAGCCTTGGTCTTGTAAAGAAAGGTGAGAAGTTGGAGCACAGTCCCCTCAGGAAGAGAGCTGTCACTCTGGACAGAAGGAAAAAGGGTCACCACCAGATTTCAGCGCTTCTCAGAGACGAAGGGTGCTGGTGAGCATCAGCTCTGCTCGCAGCTTCGCACACAGACCTGCCAAACTCTTCCCTCCTGCCCGCACACCGTCCCTCTCCCTGGCAGAAGGCAGCTGCCCCTTCCCTCGGAGCGAGCAGAGCACCAAACCCACCTCCCCCAGCAACTTCCACATGCAACCCTTGCTGGAGAACAGCCGCCATCACCCCCCCAAAATATGGGCTCTATTGTTCAGAACAGGATCCACATCCTTTTCAACACTTCCTATAGCACATATAGGACCTGCATTTGTCCTATAAATAGGAGCTCCCTTCAGAAATACCAGGTCAGCCTAGAACGAGGCACATCAGAGGACTCAAAGGCAGGGAGGGACAATGCCAACACACCGGCTGCGAACGGGATGAGCAGCAGCTTGCGAAGAGGAACAAGCAGAGCCCCCTGGTTCCCGTATCAAACCCTTGGTGAAGCTGCACGTCAGCCACTTTCAACTTTGGGAGTTCTGTCAGGCTGTTTCTCCTTATTATTCATCTCCTCTAGTAGCAAATGAATGGCTGGTAGCTATTTAAGGGTGTTTATCTAACACTAATTTCGCGTTTCTTCTGAGTTGTAATCTGCTTATCTTCATCTATCAAAGGCTTCAGCTGGGAGGGTTTGGAGTTTAACTAGGAAGAACAATACACGAAGGCAGCACTCGCAGATATTCACATGCCTGCTCCCTCGCAGACCACCCAGCACACTCGCTATTTTGGGTGTGGGCTGTAGGGAACTCTTACCACACACTTGGCCCTTGCCTTTCCTCTTCAGATAAAGAGGAACCAGACAAGAGATAACTGCGGTATTTGGAGGTAACCCCAGGGCCTAAGGAATGGCTACTGGAGTATGATGGGGAGGAAGTGGACATGAGTTTTCTCACCAGCAAGATCCCGTCTGCACCTTGGCTCGTTCCAGCTCCGCAGGCACCAGGGTCGGTGCGAGGGCAGCGGGAGCCAGCGGTCAGGTTTAATGTCCAAACTGTCCTTTTGGAATCTAGGTGCTTGGTAAAAAATAAAAAATAAAACAAAAAAACCTCTAAACCACAAGTATGTCTAACCCTGCAACCCAGCAGATCAGCAGAAGCCACGGCGATTTCAGTACTTTGAGACTTCTTGGAGTGAAACAGGCCAACAGCTGCTGCAAAGCTACAGATTTACAAGTCATGAGCCCTACGCCCTGCTAAGTCAAAGTCAGGAGAGATTTATCTGCTTCCAGGTCCTGAAGACACCCCAAGTCCCATTTCAAAGCCTTTTTTTCCCTGCAAACACACAACGAGCATACCATTAAAAATCAGGAGACGGATGTGTAGGTAAAGAGACTGAAGAGCCACTGCTCTAAGAAAATTGCTAAATGTCACAGCACGACCCGGAGAGCTGGCAGCACTGCCACAATGAGATGGGCTGGGCACTTCCAGCCGGGGGAGGAGAGGTTTTTCTCCTTTCACTTTCTTTTACAAGACTCCAGGACTGGGGAAAGGTACTTCTGGAGCATGTTCGGGCCTACAGGTGCTGTTATGACCCTGGTCATCGGCAGAAGCAAAATCCCAGAGTTAAGTCCAGCGTAAGGAGGACAAACCCTCACAGCATCGCTCGGGATGGCGCAGGGAAAGGCGGGTGAAGGCTCTCCTCCCAAGCTGAGCAAGGCAAACTGCTTCCAATACAGCCACCACCAACAGACCAGCTTCCTCCCCACACTTTGCTCCCTAGCTGCTCCTACTCGGACTTGATTGCACCCTTGCAAAAGCAGAGCTGCTGAGCAAGCAGGTTTACAGGAGCCCAGGCAAAACAATTTTCCTGGCCCAGAGTCTTGCTCTGATGCAGCGAGATGAAGCCTGGCTATTACGCCAGCCAGACACCTTGCTGTGTGTCTGCAGAGTGAGGAGACAAACCCGTTTCTTAGATAAGCATTTCTGTCTCATCACTAACCTCCCTGGACCACCTCCCGCCTACTTGCCTGGCAACCCTCGCCCAGCATCAGGTGGCCCACATCCATTCAGCCATATGTACCCCAAGCTGCCGCAGGACACCGGCTGCTGGCAGCAGCTTATTAATTTTCTCCGTAGCGCCCAGGATGTGCCAGACACTTTGCAAACACACGGTCTGTGCACTAGCCTGGAGGGTCTGTGATCTAATTTACAGGAGCCAGGGTACAGATTGTACCGTGCGGCAGCGCAAGGGGCAGAGCGGTGGGAGCAAGCGTGAAGCAGCGGGCACCAGCTGGACAGACAGAAGCTGTTCAACTACTTGACTGGCCTGAGAGATGCTCCAGAACAGAGGGTGACGCCATGAATAAAAGTTAACCTTCTTCTCCCACCAACACTCTGCTGCGCATCACCCCAGGCCCTGCTTAGCCGTAACCACAGGCAAGAACCGCAGTACTTCGTCAGGATGGGCAGAAAAGGGGCCGGGAGGAGGAGGAAAAAGCAATGGAGCAGCATGTCCTCGCAAGTGAGGTTCCTGCCCCGGGAAGGGTTAAGCCATACAGCACGTTTTCTGACAAGCGGGAGGATGGTATTTCAGGTTGCTGAGTACTTTACAGTCTCTCGGCTTAGGGGCAGTGCTGGGGGTGCTCTGCCTTCCTGATGGGAATTATTCCAGCAGCGAGAGCCAGGCTGAGGACTGGCCCTCTGTGTGGGCCCGCTCCCTGGGGGTGGGCAGCCGGGAGGGTGTGGGTTGTGCTGGGATGCTCCCCTTTGGGTGCTCTACCTTACCCAGCCTGGGAGCTGGAGGGGGCCAGTGTGGTATCTCGGGGTGCTGCAGTGAGGTCACTGTGCAGGCTTTTGAAACTTTTTTTTTTTTTTTT
>NW_020799127.1:5448092-5461635 GCF_003259725.1 Athene cunicularia | reverse complement strand
GCACCCGCGGGGATGCGCAGGGCTGCGGGGCTCCCCCCGCCTCTAGCCCGGGGAGCTCGGGGGGCGGCTGGGGGGAGCCCCACTTCTTCGCCTGCCGCCCCCAGCTCGCCCTTGGTATCGGGGAGGGGGAGGGCTGCCACCAGGGCTGCTCCCTTCTACACCCGTGGGGAAACTGAGGCACGGGCGGGCTGGCCCTGAGCCACAGGGCTTCCAGGAGAGCCCCAGCCCGAGACAAACCGAGTCACCCACGCCTGGTCCATCACCGTCTCCTCGGTTACCAGGGGGGAGGTGACACGCAGGGCTTGCCACGGCGAAGCCACCCTCCCATGGAATGGCTGCGGTTGCCCCTGGACCTCCGTGACCTCCTGCCCTGGCTTCCCCCCCCGGGACTGGCCGGCAGCTTTTCCAGATGTCATGTGCAATTACTGCAAATATAAAATGAAAAGTTAAGTGGCACCAGGGGAGGGATATTGTTTCTCCTCTCCATAAATTAGCCATCCCCCCGAGGCATTTTACAAGGCTGTTTTACTTGATGGCCCTAAACCAGTCATGGTGGTGACCCCAGGGCCAAGGGGGTGAAGTTTCACCACTCGGATGCCAGGGTGCCAGCAGAGGACATGACGTGCCCCGTGTCACTCTCTGATGAGCGTGGTTCAATACCCAGCAGCATCCTGCATTGTAAGGCTCTGCAGATGCCCATCCATCCCTGTTTGTCCTCTTCCAGGCAGCGCTGTTTGTGCTATTTGCGCTGTTTGTCCCTGCAATTGTGTATGTGCCAATCCTTTTTCTCCCCCCTGGAACATAAACAGGAATTAACTACAAGATAGGAATAAATGAATCTTTCCGACTGTTCAAAATGCTGCCCAAGCCTACCTTCTGTCCTGAAGAGGATGAAATACCAGCGATTGCGTAAATCTGACTGGCGATATCACAACTGCTGTGGGTTTTACAGGCAAGGCCTCCTGTACTTATTCTGCGTTAAACTTAGCATTTCCACAGGGACTTTGGTCTCAACGCTGGGTCTGTTCTTCTAAAACCCCACACCCTCTTCTACTCAAAGCTTCAGCTTCTGTCCCATCAAACTGAGGTCCCAGATCAACACCGAAGGAAGGCTGCCTATTCCAAAACATGCAATATTTCATCGCCTCAGCGAGGACTTCAGAGATATCATTTTCAGAAGAAAGTGGCCCACAGCGAACTCAGGTCTGCAGGAAACCTGACTTCACCTGGTGGGGCTTAACTCTTCAAACTCTGCCAGTCTTCTGGACCACTCCTGTAAAAACCCCAGAAAGGAACGAGTCCCCTGTGCTCTGCCCTGCCGAGAAGAAAGTGCCACAGGGCAAAGGGACCCAAAGCAGGAAACACCATGTCAGGTTTTCGGCCTGTGCCAACCAAAAAAACTTCACCGAAGTGTGTGGTTTCTGGCTGAGGAGCAAGAGAGCAGCGTTCAGCTGTGGTGGGAAGACTTCATCACCAGCCAGGAGCAGTGCGGAGTCCAGGCTCCGCAGTCATCACTGTTTCACAGCGGAGGTTTAGCACAAAGGACTCCATTATTACACTGCTCCTATTATAAACTCAAGCAATCAGCTAAAAATATTTCAGTGCCTGGCAGATTATTTTTGCTATTTTAATTACTAATTTTTATTGTATTCCTCGAGCGCTGCTCAACTGTAAATCAGAGAAACAACCTCAGCTCCAGGTGGAAAAAAAACAGATGCAACATTCTGCTCCCACTTTTTGCAAAGAGGAGAAGGGAAGAATTATTTACGCTGTGTTTGTACTATTTTCTGTTTGTTAGTTCTCTCCTTTAAGCCCCACCCTGCCATCTGCTTTCAAAGCTGTGAAGAGAGAAATGGATTTCACAGGCTTTTTTGATGTATTTGCCCCTATATGGTCAGTTCTTTGAGCGGATTTACTCAGCCTTGTAGGCTTTCTGGTGGAGGTGCCACACAAGCCCCCCCCCCCAGGATCTCAGCTTTCCTTTCCGTGTGCAGGTTTAATGAAGTTCATAAGGAGAAGGCAGTTGGCTTTGTCAAAAGACAGCACCAAAAGGCGAGAGACAGAGCGTGGTCACTCTGAGCACCCTTTTAGGGACAACGTGCGCTGGGACGTGGCACGGAGCAGCACGTTCCCACACAGAATATTGCTCTGCTCTGCCACCGCTGTGCTGAAGCCTCACTCTGACAAGAGGAGAAACCGGCCAAGAAACTGATGGTATTGTGGGAAAGCTGAAACAAACTATTTGGCAAATCAGTGCGCAAAATAAATAAACTGTGTGACTGACAAAAAGACATAAATCGCTGGGGTTTGTCCAGGCTCTTTACAAGACAGCTATTGTAAACCTGGGGCTCACAAAAAACTTCCGTGAGCTAAGCTTGTGAGTGAAGTAGCAGCCTCCAAAAAATCCAGAGGTCTTGGAAAAGTGACAAGGACTTCGGCAATGTTTGCTTTCTGACACCTCTGCACGCGTTTGGGTGACGTTTCCATGATTTGCTCGCGGGAAAGGCCTAAAATGTTGAGGGAAGGAGAAGGAGAAGGAGAAGGAGAAGGAGGAGAGGAGAGGAGAGGAGAGGAGAGGAGAGGAGAGGAGAGGAGAGGAGAGGAGAGGAGAGGAGAGGAGAGGAGAGGAGAGGAGAGGAGAGGAGAGGAGAGGAGAGGAGAGGAGAGGAGAGGAGAGGAGAGGAGAGGAGAGGAGAGGAGAGGAGAGGAGAGGAGAGGAGAGGAGAGGAGAGGAGAGGAGAGGAGAGGAGAGGAGAGGAGAGGAGAGGAGAGGAGAGGAGAGGAGAGGAGAGGAGAGGAGAGGAGAGGAGAGGAGAGGAGAGGAGAGGAGAGGAGAGGAGAGGAGAGGAGAGGAGAGGAGAGGAGAGGAGAGGAGAGGAGAGGAGAGGAGAGGAGAGGAGAGGAGAGGAGAGGAGAGGAGAGGAGAGGAGAGGAGAGGAGAGGAGAGGAGAGGAGAGGAGAGGAGAGGAGAGGAGAGGAGAGGAGAGGAGAGGAGAGGAGAGGAGAGGAGAGGAGAGGAGAGGAGAGGAGAGGAGAGGAGAGGAGAGGAGAGGAGAGGAGAGGAGAGGAGAGGAGAGGAGAGGAGAGGAGAGGAGAGGAGAGGAGAGGAGAGGAGAGGAGAGGAGAGGAGAGGAGAGGAGAGGAGAGGGCACTGTGATACTTCCAATCAGGTAGTTATAGCGCCCGCGGTTTTGTAAACCCCTCCGGTGTTGTGAGACCATTGCTAGCACTGGACGGCTGAGCAGCGCCGACCTTTAGACACCTGTTTAACTCCCAGCCCTCAGCAAACTTCAGCGATGTTCACAGCATTTCTCACACATCCGAAGTTAACTGCCTGGGTAAGGCTTTGCCTGATCAAGGCTTTTCCCTCCAGCAGTAGCAGCTGTCAGATTTTCGACAGGACTGTAATTTTTTTTTTTTTTTCCTTCTGTCCTTTGAAGATTTTTCCAATTTTAACAACTCATGGCACAGGCAAATGAGCTTCTTTAAGGTTGGGCTGAGTAAGACTGTAAAGGTCTCTCATTTATTGCGAGTTATTGCCTCCTCAAAATGACTGTACAGACACTCCTGCTGCACTCAGCAGTTTCATGCCAGCATCTCTCTGCCATTTGACCCCAAAGCACTTCCCTTTCAAGATATTTGTTATCACAGCTCTCAGCCAAGGCTATCACAAGTGTCATACCTTCATTCTCTGGCTGTTACCCTTGGTGGGGCCGTGGTGTCTGTGGGCACGTGCTCCGTGCTTGCTGAGAGCAGAGCCAAAGTGTTGGTAACCACGGAGTAAATAACTCCGTCCGCTCACCTCTCAGTACAGCGAGGGGCTGAGGGCAGAGCTCTTCGTTCTCACTGGTACAGCACGCATGTCATAGCAGGAAACCTGTAAGATTTTAGGCCAAGCCTTCAAAGCAAATAAAAGACCTGTGTGAATACTCTGACAAAGCAAAACAGAGCCCCAGTGTTAATCAGAAATACTTCCCCAGGGGTGAGAAAGTGTCCCCATTCCTGCTTGGGCTGGCCCCTGATTTCTTCCCTGGTTGCCTCTACGCCCCACTGGCTGGTTTTTCTGCTCTGAGGCTCTCCATCTCTGATAAGCTCCAAGACATGTTTTAATGCGTTTTTTTTTCCCCTTTTCTCTTTTAAGTTAATCCCTCTCGGTGGTTTCTGACATTGTCAAATGGCTTTTGTGTACTGTCAGAAAACCTCTTGATGTAGCTACAGAGCAGCTGCTAACAAGTTGCCCCTGGGATCCTACATCTATGAGGCTGTCTGCCTGTATAATGATTTTCAAATAAGTAAATCTATTAATGAGATCTCAGTGGGAGCAGGGCTGAGGGCTGGGGAGCAGCTCCCTGTCAGAGGACACACACAAGAGGGGCTTCGTGCTGCAGCAGCCCTCGGCATGTTGGCTTTGGCCACGATGGGCACCGCAGCATCACCAGGGGAGTCACAGCGAGCTCCTGGCCCCGCGTTGCCACTCACCTCATCAGCAGAGGTGCATGGCAGCGACCTGCACAGCCCTTTCCCCTTCGTTAAGGGGGGAAGGTGAGGAACAAAATGGGGATCTGCCACATGCTCTGGGTAAGATTCACGAGGTGAATTCAAGAAGTCGGTCTCTTCCTCCCCAAATCAGGATGGCAGCCTTCGTACTAAGTTAAAAACTCAGAGCTAGCCTTTGGGGTTTGTCTCAAGATTCTGGGATCCCAGCTCTTCTCAACAGCATGATCCTAAGCCTTCAACTTTAAAATCAAGAAAGTATGCTGAGATTTGCAGATATTCGCACAGCTCTGGGAGACAGAGGATAAAAAAACCCAAACCACTGAGTGTTACGAGCACTGCGGTATAATAACAACAGGCTGCAAGGAATTCAGCCTGGACACATCCAACGCTCACACCCTGGTTTATGACAGCAACGAGATGAAGGGCTGTGGTTGCACATGGTTTGTGCCCATATGCAGCAGATCAGAGCAGCAGTCGGTCTCCAGGGCCCCCAGACCTGAGGGACGCAGGACCTGGGGGGGGAGATGTGCTGGCTGTGGCACTGGTTGCGCTGGAACCGGCCCCGGGATCTCATGCAGATGGGTATTTTTTCCTCTGAGTGAGCAGCGAGTCCCCGGTCCCTCGCTCAGCACAAAGGCAGGCTTAAAGCTCGCAAAGGTGTGCTGGGTTGAGCACTGTGAGAGGGACGGGGTGTCAGCACCGAGCACGCACATACAGGTGCCATCTTGCTGTGTTTTCAGTGGCCGTGAACCTCCAGCATGGTTTAGGACTTAACCTAGCAACCTCTCAGCTTGGAGGCAAAAGCATCCAGTGAACCACAATGACTCTCAATCAAAAAAAAAAAAAAAAAAAAAAAAAAAAAAAAAAAGAAAAGAAGCAGAAAAAAAATTCAGCGTGAACTTCAGGGCAAATGATCCTCCATTATCAAATCCCATCTTAAAAAGTGCATGGGGCTAATTGAATTACTCTTGCTGGATTTCTATGTAGCCATGAAGTCTTCTTAATGTGGATTGATAGCATAAATCTGTTCTCCATTGAGGAAAAAGTGAACACTGGCCCCTGACATCTATCTTTCTTTCCAGAAATCCCATCTAACTGGACGTCTCCCTAGGCCACTTCCAAGAGAAAGATGTCTCTATCCATTACCCCTGACACGCAGCAGCAAAAGGAAGTGAGGTCCGTTCACATCTAATTACTCCCACTCCTGGATTTATTACAATCATGCCAGGATTAATTGAGAAAGTAAAAATGCTTAGTTGGGTGATCAATCTTCTCCGAGTTACTTACCTTGTCACTCGCTAATAACTGTAAAATAAAAATGCCCCTCTTTGCTGCATCTCAGCAAATGGATTTCTATAATACATTGCTAGGAATCTTTAAAAGGCATTTGAAAGCAGTAAGGAGACAAATTGGATTAGCTGGAGAGAAAGTGCAACCAAAGCATTTTTTTCATTACCGTAAAGCAAAAATTTCAACTCTCCAATGCTCCAGTGGTGATGCAGAGGCAGCGCCCGGCCCGGAGCTGGGCTCCTGGTCACAGGGCTCACCAGTGGCACCAGCACAGTGCCCAGGGCAGCGCTGGCAGGAGCTGTGGGGTGAAATATTCACTCAAAGAGCCTTGCCTGGTTTAAAGACCAGGTCATTTCTGATGCCAGAGACACGTGTGTGTTCTTACACAAGGGAGGCTTGGGGTTTTTGCTCAGCTGAGACAGGACGTAGCCAGCTGCTGCTCTCATCTTGCCGCCTCAGTGCCACGGGCCTCCCTGGGTTGCCCCAGTGTGTCCTCAAGAGCCGGGGCAGCTATTTGGGTTTAGATCTCCTAAACCACTAAGACCTGGTGTCCTCAGATGGCTACCCCATGTCAATGCGACTTGAGGGACGTCAACATCCCTGAGATCAGCCCCCTCTCCCCGCCAAATTTGCCCCAACCTTTATTGTAAGAAACACACAATCCAGCCCCGTTCTTTCACAAGATTTTGTCTGGGCGAAATATCCCATTTTCCTTCTGCAACAAACTCTTTAAAATAACAAGATCGCAGGAGCTCCCGCAGCCAGGACGGTCCCAGTTCCCAGCGATCACATCCCCTGGTCCCTGGAACACGCTGCCCTCGGCGTCCCCGTAAGTCCCAGCTGCACACGCGGGGTGCCGAGGGCTGCAGGCGCAGCGTGTGCCCTGCTCCAGGCTTGAGCAGCATCCCCAGCGCTGGCAGACGCCACGAAGACACCCAGCTTTTGGGAGCCCTTCTTTCATGGAAAACATTGAAGGTGCTGGGAGGCAGGAGCTGAAAGAGAAGAGATTAAGATTCAGGGCATGCAGGGATCGGGCTTTTTTCTTTCCCCCCCCCGCCTTTTTAGAGGGGCGAGGAGCCAAGGTTTTAGCAGTCGGTTAGAGGGCCCTTGGCAACCCCTGCAAAGCTGCTGGCGGGCCGGGGCTGCTGCCCAGCTCCTCTCCACTGGGCTCCTCTGACAAAAGGTCTGCGTGGTGCCCAGCCAGGCTGCCAGGCTGCAATGCCCACAGGCCGGCAGGGAAGGACCAAGCCCTCCCAGCTTGTGGTTTCACAGTCCCCTAAATGCATTTCATAGTTAAAGGCAGGATTTATTGGACCAGACTCTCAGGGAGATAGAGGCTTTTGTGTTGAATTTTATCCAAAGCAGTTAACGCAGCTGGGGGGGGGGGGGGGGAAGAGAAAAAGAAACGTTGGAACTATCAACTCTTAAAAGATTTTTTCTATCTGAAAATCAATTTCTTAGTGCACACACATAGAATGACCAGGAAATATTTCATCCTCTAGGTGCCAAGCTGAGAGAAGCCAACAGTGGGGCAATGCTGCCTTGCATTGAATCTCCAAATGCTCTCCCCTGCATTCATTATTCTGCACACACACAGGGAGCAGGGACTCGGGCTGAATTAACCTCTTGCTGCCTGCTCTTCCATGGCAAAGAGAACGGATGCTGCTGAGACAGAGCAGGGCCACCCAGCCCTTGGGCAAGTCACTGCCCTTCTTTGTCTTGCCTTTGTAAATTGGAGATAACATTGAGGACCCAGTCCCAGCCCGGGTCTAGGTGAGGCTGCAGCTTTGTGTGAGTCCTGATGGCCCATCAGGCTGGTGTGGGCAGGGCAGGCAGGGGGGCACCCAAGACAGAGCTGCCAAGAGCCCCCTTCCCCCTCGCATCGCTGCAGGCACTCCTGCTTCAGTCCACCTTGCACTAGACTTTCCAATTGAGCAAGATCCTGAACTTCCCTTGACATCCTTCTCCTTCAAATATTTATTTGTGTCTGCAGGTCACGAGCTGAGCGTGCTGGGGCAGGCCCTGTGCCGTGGGAACCCGTGCCCAGCTTAACACCTCCTGACTTCATGCAGGTCATGTAGGGAGAGGGAGCAGGAGACTGGGGAGCTGAGGCTGCTGGCTGCCTCCTGGCCAGGGGACGAGCAGGCTGTTGGTGGAATCCCTCCCCAGGAATGTGGCAGCCCAGGCTTTGAGTCCTCAGGCAAAGCCCAGCTGCACCTGGAGCACATTGCCAAGCTATGGCCAGCCAAAGGTCCTGCCGTGCCCAGCAACCCAGTCAAAGAGGATGAAGGAAGGCAACCTGCCCGCCAACTGCCCCTGCCCAGCTGGCGCTGAACGGACTCTACAGATTTCGCCTTTCCCCGAATCTGCTGGATGCACTGCAAAGAGCTGAATCCAAATAAAAGGCCTGGTGTCATCAAAAAGTGACAAGAGAGGGAGAGAAAAATTATCTGCACGCGCTTGAGCAAAACGGGAGAGTCAGCATCATGCGATGTACCAGGTCGGAGCAGGAGTGATAGACGGACACGGCGTTCCCAGCGGAGATCCTGCCTCTCCCAGCACCCGCAGAGACCGGCCACCCCCCACGCCTGGCTCTGGCAGACCCCTGCATCCCAGCCTGGCCAGAGCTACTGCTGCCCCCACCATACAAGGATTCGAGAGCTGAACTCCCTGCAACACCTTTCTCTTCACAACTGCACCAGCCTTGGCAGCACTGGCCCAGAATCACAAAGGGAGTCTGAGGTGCAGCATCAACCAGAAAGATGCCTTTGCCCTCCAACCTCCTTTGCTAATCCAGCCTGAGGTGAGGAGAGCACCTAGCTGGGAGAGCCTCCTCACACCACAAAAGCTGCTGCACCCAGGGGGGCTGCAGCCAACTCACAGAATCATCTCGGTTGGAAAAGACCTTGAAGATCATCCAGCCCAACCATTAACCTAACTCCCTCCGGCTGGCAGGGCAGGAGCCTGTCTAGAGGATGCACTGCCATGGGACTGCAGCAAAAAAACTCCAGGCAAGGTACCGCCTTCCTGCCAAGGCAGCTCAGCTTGCTGCAGGGAGCAGGAGGCGAGCCAAGGAGCCCAACACAGCAGGGTTGGGGACCGAGCCTCCATATATTGTGTCATCTACTTAGGGCCTGTCAGGGGAACCACATTCTGCCTCCCTTTGGCAGCAACAGGCAGAGCCTTTCAATTTAACAAAGTGCTTCAGTGAATTGCTGCCTCATCCATTAGACTCATCTGACTCAGGCACTTGCAGACTGTCTGCTCCCCATTGCACTTCATTTGGGAAATTGGTTTCTTTAAAAAAGCAGAAAGGAAGAGGAAAGGATAAAATCTGTGCAAGGGGAAAGAAATGACCCCATGATGACAAACCAAATCTTGCAGCCCCAGGCAGGTTGGGATTTGAGCTCTTTAACAGGCTGGTGCAGCGTTCAGGTCAGTGGGAAAACCTGGCAATGTTTTCCCTCAGGTAGAACAGACAGGGAGACAAACGCAGGCGATGCCAAAGCAGAAGGGACTGTATGTATGTTCACGCAGGGGGGTTCCCCCCTGCCGTAGGGCACTGTCAGCTCCCCCGGCATGGGGTGATGCAGAAAAGGCAGGTCCTGGCCCTTGGTTGTGGCAAGGTGCGAGTAACCACACACGTGAGGAGCGGCTCAGCCCCTCGGTGGGCTGCGGTGTTGTCCCTAAGCCACGCTGCTCTCAAATCAGGTGGCTGGTCCAGAAAAACCAAGTCCTGTTCTTTGCCTGTAGTCATAAAAGTTTTCTTTGTTAGGCAATAGCTGGAAAACAGCTGCTCCCAAGCTGAGGGCTTGTTCAGACACGTAATCCTCGCTAAGGAGCCAGGCCATTTATAAGGGTGAACAGCTCTGTACTAGGATCTTAAAACTGAGCAGCTCCTCGTGTCCTGGCTCTATCAATGCGCCCATGCTATCGGGTGCCAAGTGGAGGCAGCCCGGACAGTGTGAGCATTCACACCCCGGGAGGCCGGGCAGCGGTGAGGTCCCTGGGACCCGGAGACACTCCTGACCCGGCACCGCAGCCTCTGCCAGGGACGGCTGGGCCCTGCTGCGAGATGGCAAGGCTGGAGATTCGGGCAGGAAAGAGGTCCTGGTAAACAGACCCGCTCTGTGTCTGGGGCCTGACGAGCTGAGTGCAACCGTCGGAGTTCTGCCCCCACTAAAAGAAGGGGCTCCCGGCTCTTCTCGCCCCCTTCCAGAGCTGTAAGGAGCATTAGGAAGAAGACGCTGTGATGCAGAGCTGTCAGAACTGGGGTTCACCCCATCTTATTTACTGGATGGTCAGTAAGGTAAAAACTAAAGTAAAACATGCCAAAATAGTGCAGAAATGGGCCAGAGCCACAAGTTTTAAGCCCAAAGGCTTTGGGGTGGGGGAGGTAAGGGAAGCTAATCAGTCCTGTTGCTCTTGGTTTAGTACTTCAAATCAAAGTTCAGGCCTGGGACCAGAGACTTGCCCAGGGCTTGCTTATAGTCTAGTCAAGCAGGATTTGTTGCAAGCGACATACTCTATTTTAGTTTTATAATTCAGTCGCTCAAATCCACTTTTGGGAACCCTTAGTGCCCCGGGTGTCTCCACAGCAAGCAGGAGATGTCTCCCTCACGGATGCTGATAGCTACAAGAGAGGCAACAGCGGGGCTCAGTCTGGGAAAGGCTGCCATAACCCATCCACTTCTCCCTGGCAAGGCACTACCATTAATGGTATTTAGGCTTATTATAGCAAGCGCGGCCAAATCAGGCTTGCTGGTGCTAGCCCCTGTATAGAAACAGCCTCACAGGTTAGAAATCCTCTCACATCACTCGGACGTCCTGCTATTACCAGATCTGCTTCACCTCTCCAGTCACAACCAGCTTGAAGTCAAGCTGATCTTTCCTCCTGAGCCGTTTTTCTCCCAGCTCAGATGGTCTGGGCGATGTCAGCCCTTCCAGTCATGCCATCAGGGAAGAGCAAGAGGAGCTGTGGGGTCTGAAAGCAGCATCTCTCTCTCCCCTTTCCTTCCATCAGTTTGGGGCCTGCCAAAGCCGAGGGAGATGCTTCAAAATGAAACCAATCCCAGTGCTGGTCCTGGATCAGGGATTGGAAGGAACACGTGTTGTTGCCTGCTGTGGCCAGGCAGGACAGGTTGCTGTAACAAAAAGCAGACGTAACTCCAGCATCCTGGGATCTGAGGACCAGAGGAGACAAAGTTCACTCCAAGTGAAGTCCCCCTCACGTCTCTCCCACTTCTTTTCATCAGGACATTCTCCTTCCTTCCCCTCCTGGCCGGGGAGCTGGTTCTGCCGAAGGCGGGTCCCTCTCCCAAGGGCCATCCCTGGGTCATCCAATGCCATATTCATTCTTCTCCTTCCTTGCAAAACTGGAAGAAAATCAAGGCTGAATTTGCAAAAGTGAGACGGGAAAAGAATTTTCAATTAAAACCACAATATAAGCAGGGCTGACCCAGGAGAATTAATACAGCTAAAGTAAAAGGTTGGCTTGAGGCTTTGGCAGCGGGAAAGCTTCTATGAAATGAAACGCCATAAACCTTTACCAAGTGGGGAACAATAACAGCGCCAAGATGCAGTACTTAGATATTACTCACACTGATTGAGTTATTGACTGGCTATTGCAGTGCAGCCTCAGTGGCAGAAAGGAGGAAATCAGGTCCTGAGTGATTAACGTGCCAGCACAGGGGGAAACTCAGGAGAGGAGCCAGGAGGGCACACCGTGAGCACCAGCCCGACCTCATTCTGCTCCCGAGCAGGATTTCCCACACAGACACACACACACCCCCTCCCCGGATCACCACAGAGCAGCACAGAATGGCAAAAGGCATTTAAGAGAGTCTCAGCACTGAGAGTGGAGCCCACGGTGAGCACGAGGGGCTCAGCTCTTTCTCCAGCCCCGCAGGCAGGGGTTCTCGGGGTGCACGGAGCGATTCTTGCCCTGATCTTGCTTTGGGCTGGGGAGACCCAGACGTTGGAGAAGGGCTGGGGTTGTACTGCTCTGTGGCTCTGGCTGCCGGGCGAGAAGGGCGCAGCCCCTCACGTAGCCCCCAGTCCCTTCCCGCAGACAGGAGGTGGCTTTTCCAGCTCCAGCGCCTTGTGCTAGGGTGAGCTTTTCTGGGCTGCCATCCAGCTGCGTGGCTGGAAGAGAGAGACAGTGCAGAGCATCCCTTTGTGAGTGAGCTCGGGCTCACAGTGCCTGGGGCCGTTTGCCTTTCCAATTAACCAGCCTGTCTCCTCTCCAAGAGCTGACCCTGCAGCCTGCCAGGCAGCCCATGGCCATGGGTGGCCCTGTGGCTTTGAAGTGTTCCCACTCCCAACTTGTGGTCCTCTGCTGAAAGCCCTCCCCTGCCCTTTGGCACCCCCTACGCACAAAGCCACGTTGTTTGTGGGTTTGAAGTTGGTGGGATGACCGAGTTGCCCTTCCGTGGGTTCATCCCTGGGGTGGGAAGTGTGACTTGCTGCTGCCTGGGCACTACAGACGTGACGAGAGGCATCACCTGCATCCGAGGTGGGATGCAACCCCGAGGCTGCGTCTTTGGTCCCACCTGGCTCTCTCCAGCACCCTGCAAGCCAGGCCTAAGGTGTTACCTAAGCAAGCCGGGCAGGATGTACTGCCCCAACAAAACCGCCTGTGCGGTTTCTTACCAATTGCTGTCTAATTTGCATGAAGCAGTGGAGAAAAGCTGGGAAGCAGCTGAATTTAGGCAGAACAGCACAGCCAGCCACATACTGGAAGAGACATCCAGCCCCAAGTCTAGGACGGGCAGTCCTCTGCTCATAAACCCAAGCGAGCTCATGTTCCTCTTCCCAGCCTTTCCCTGGCTGGGGAAGGTTGTTTTGTTTTTTTTTTTTCCGCAGCAGCAAACGCTAGAGGAAAGTGGCCTCTCGTGGATGAAAGCTGTGATGCACCGCGGGCCAGCAGCACTGCACAGACGGTAGCCCACACTCTGCATCCCGCAGGAGCTGGGCCCAAAGGGCCCTGGGCTGGCACCTTGCCCTGGCATCACCGGACGGGACAGGCATCCTGCCATCGGGGCCCCAGGAGGGATGTGAGGGGGGAGACCTGGGCACGCTGCGGTGCCCTGCCCACGCTGGGCATCGCTCAGGCTGGCTCTGCCCGGCCGGTGGGGAAGGAGGAGCAGGTTTGGGGCAGGACGGTCCGGGCAGCGCTGCTCCAGCAGATCAGGCTTTCCCGCGGTAGGAGATGTAGTGGAAGGTGTCCCTAGGGGCCCATGGCAGGGGGGTTGGAACGAGATGGTCTTTAAGGTCCCTTCCGATCCATATTCCAAAGTGCAATTCCGAACTCAAATTCAAAACCTAGATTCCAAACAACCCAAATTCCAAACCCTCCTGTGACTCCCTGAGATCAGCGTGAACCTGCTCTCCCGGCACAGACGTTGCTGTTTAGCATCACCTCTTCGACGCTCACCCGGAGCACCCGGACACCCACCAGCTCACGGCCAAGGCGAAGCCGAGCATCTCTTTTTATTAAACCGGGATGCTGCGGAGAAACCGCGGGGCGATCGCGCCGAGCTGCACCCGGGGGGGGAGAAGGGGAGAAGGGCACGGCCGGGGCTCGCTCCACAGCGCTGGTGCACCGGGAGGGGGGGGGCAGCGGGGCAGCCCCCCCTGGCCGGAGGGTCAAGCGCTGCCTGCCCGCTGCCTGCACCGGGAAGGTACCGGCAGGGGGCACGAGCGGCCCGCGGTGCCGGCAGCAGCGCCCGGGGCGGGCAGCCCGGAGCTGGAGGAG
>NW_020799127.1:5434267-5448042 GCF_003259725.1 Athene cunicularia | reverse complement strand
ATCTCCCTGAGAGTCTGGTCCAATAAATCCTGCCTTTAACTATGAAATGCATTTAGGGGACTGTGAAACCACAAGCTGGGAGGGCTTGGTCCTTCCCTGCCGGCCTGTGGGCATTGCAGCCTGGCAGCCTGGCTGGGCACCACGCAGACCTTTTGTCAGAGGAGCCCAGTGGAGAGGAGCTGGGCAGCAGCCCCGGCCCGCCAGCAGCTTTGCAGGGGTTGCCAAGGGCCCTCTAACCGACTGCTAAAACCTTGGCTCCTCGCCCCTCTAAAAAGGCGGGGGGGGGGCTACTCTTTGCTGGGCTCATAATAAACCCCTAAGAACCCCTCGAGGGGATGCCCACCCTGCACAGGGGTTTCTGCTTTTTCCCTCAAGCTGAATAAAATCAGCTCTAAGCCAAACTTTGCTGCCTTTTTGCGCGGGGAAAGCTCCAGCTTTAGCTCACGCTCTGCGGCAGCATCCTTATTGAAACATCAGAAAGGACAGCCAGCCAGCAGGAGACGAACTGGTGGAGTCAATGAGCCATACTGGGCAGAGCGTGTTGGGGCAGCTCTGGCTGAGCATCCCCTCCCGCTGCACTCCCGGCCCTGCTTGCTGCTTGGAGGAGGGGGGAGGTTTGCTTTGTGCTGCTCGAAGCGGAAGGAGAAGGCGGCTGAGCTCTGCATTCAGAAATCATTTTGTCCTGAACAGCAGGACAGCGGTCTGGGAAGAAGGTTCCTGCTGGAACAGGGCATTTTTGGTAAGGATGATGCAGGTTGCAGCAGCCATCAGTGGGGAGACAGGATACACCCGCAGCATTCTCCTCTCCCGGAGAGCCCCCAGTACCTCCGAGGGCCCGAGTGCGAGTGGGTGGTCAAGGCACAGGGCAGGTTCATGGCAGCCCTGTGCCCCCAGAGCGAGCCAAGAGCAGAGCTCACTGACACACGGCTCACAAGATGCTGTCATAGCATGTGCCTGCCCCTCGCCCGGGTGCACAGCACCTAAAGAAAACACACTGGATTGCAAAACATAAATGTTTGGCACAAAGAAGTATTTTGCTGTCAGTTCCAGAGCGTGGTGAGGCTCCAGCCTGAAAGCCCCTGAGTTTGTGTTTCTAAGAAAGCTTTGGAATTCCTTCTCCTTCCCTGGCAGAGCCGGTTGCCAGCGAGGACGAGGGACCACGATCCCGTAAAGGGGGTGATGTGATGGGAAGAGGCGAGTGCTGCCGAACTGCCGTGCTGAGGAAAAATCAAGCCTCCGTACCCCACTCGGATCCCACACCCCGCACAATGTGGGCTGGCCCCGCTATTGTCCACAGGAGGCAGAAGGGGTTCGTAGCAAATATTATTCTGCTGGCTGAGATTCATCAAGTCAGTGGCTCGCTCATGGGCATAGAGTCATCAAAGCGTCCATCAGAGCTAACCAGCACTGACAGCCGCACAGCAGGAACAATGGGGCCATAACACTTATTAATCATATCCCTCCCCATTGAACCCGAGCCATCAATCAGTCGCCTTGGTCTTGTACTTTGAATTCCCCGAGCGGGGTGAGCTGCCGATCCCATGGCTCTCCCGGTGGGGGACCAGACGGAGGGACACGCCGTTGCTGGGGCAACGCTTGCCGCCGTTTCCTGTTTCCCCAGATGTCAGCCATGTGTTTCCATAAGAACTGGGATTGTCCCCAAACCAGATGGAGCCACGGGGAGCTTTCACGGGCCCTGCGGCAGCTGTGGCAGCCCCTCGCACACAGATGTTGTCGTGTGTTCTCTCCTCTTGCCTCTCCCCGTATCCCAGTGACCGTTCCCGCCGCCCTGTGTCCGTTCTTGCCTGTGCGGTGGCATGGGAGGAACGAGCAGGTGTTTCTAGGAGCTTCCAAAATGCAGTGACTTCACACAAGAGCTCACGGCCAGACTGCCCCACCTGCGGATCTCCAGCTGAGGGGGCCACAGAGCGCTGGGATGGGGTTACCAAAACGTCTCTGACATCCTTCTTCCCAACTTCCACCCGTAGTGGGAGTCTGGATATCCATTCTACACAGCCTTGGGTCTTTCTGAGACACTGTAAGTCTGACTCCCCAAAGCTTCAGCCCATCTGCATCAAACAGCCCAACACCAGGCTGAGTAACACATCGAAGTGTGGAAGTACGAGGTCTGAATAAAGCTTTTTCAACACAGGCATTCTTTTTTTTTTTTTTTTTGGGTCCCTTGGCTTTGGAACCATTCCCTCCCTGTGCTTGAACATATGCAGAGCACACTGCATGGGAAGTTGCACATGCTCCCCATATGGATGGCTCCAGAGCTCTCCAGGGAGCAGAGGGCAGTCCAGGAACAGTCGGAGAGTGCTGCCAGTGCTACTGTTTGACTTACTGAGCCGGGCTATGGGCACTCGTCTGTGCTGAGTGTCAGGCTGTGGGGAATTCACAGCCCGTTTTATGACATGAGGGACCTGCTTGTTTTCCACTCAGCCATTCGCCTTCCTTTGCACTTTATCCTCTGGGCTGCCAAGGTTCAAGTTCAGAAGATGCTTAAAAGCCTCTCCCGGTGACCGTGTGAGCAGGCTGGCTGCCGAGACCTGCAGAGAAGGGAAACATGTACAGCAGGCTGGAGGCAGGCAGCTCAGGTAAACAAGAGGTGTCCTCACTGGAACCCGTAACCAGTTTGTAACTGCTCCTGTTGTTACAAAGGATTTGGCCCCACTGAAGGGATCTCACCACCTACCTCCACTGAACTCCCCCAGGGCAGAAACCTGTGCGTGTGAATGTTGTCCCTTCTTTCTGCCTAAAGCCAAATCAAAACGCCCCTTCCAAAGCTCAGAACTCAGGAGATAGTCCTCCTGCAGCCAACAGTTGTGCCTTGGCAGTACCGTGTGTCGGGAGTGTCCCAGGAAAAGGGCCCCCAGAGCCCTTCTGAAGTTTTGAGGGCTCCTAAGAGCATCCATGCCTCCACTCATTCACAAGGGAACAGCCCCAAGCGCAGGGCTGGAAAGCTGATGGTGAACGACACACACAGCCTGGGCCTGTGCTCTGGTTCCATCTCTTTAAGTTACCGTGGTGCTTTTCTTCTCTTTCCTGCAGCAGTTTGCTCGGTGGAGCTGAGAAGTCTCGCCCCGCTCCCGTTGCACAGACTGCCTGGTGCCGAGCAGTGCCCGCTGGCAAACCCCACCTGGAAGCAGCTGGCTTCAGGCCACGCTTTGTCTCTGCTAATAGGTACAAACAAAGCTCATCTGCAGCCCTGAACGGTGTAAAATGTGGGTGTAAAGCAAGCTGAGGAGCAGGCTTCAGCACCCAGCATCCACTATCCACCCTAGGGATGTGCGGGGCCAAAGGGCTTGTGAGTTCGGGGTGGAAACGGAGCTGCTGAACTGGTCTGGCCCTCCTCCGCTCTCCCCTCTCCCCTGCCCAAAGGGACCCCCTTCCCCTTGATCTCCAAGCCAGGCGGTTCCCAGGTTAACTGGCCTTTTTGTGCCTGCGGAGCAGAGGGTGCGAGAGGCCAGCGGAGCGGGGCCGCCCTTGCCCTGGGTGCGGGATTAGGGCTGGGGAACAGGTGGCTAATTCCCCCCCGCACAATGCAGCGTGGCGACCCAGGCAATGCTGCTGCTGACCCACGGGCCACTGGAACATGTTAACAATTTCCAGGTCAGTGGAGGGAAGGAATGGCAATTTTTTCTGCTCCAGAGGATAACAGGATATGGGTTTCACAGCCCCCACCACAGCCCAGAAGGCAGATTCAAGGAACATTACTGTGATCTTCGCCTTCCTTCAGCCTCGTCCCCAGGAGAGCCAGACCCCTCCACGTCCCCAAGCATGAGCACAAGCCCTGTGCTCTGGTCCCAGGGTGGGAAAGGCCCCACGCTGCCTGCACACCCCTGGTCTAGAGCAGGGGCAGCGCAAAGAGACGCTCCCGAACCCTCCAGCTGCCCAAAATCCACTTCCCCTTCCTCCAGGAGACCTCATGGGGGTGACACCTCGGTGGCATCCAGACACCGCCTGGTGTTATCGTCATTCCCGTGACCCCTCTGACATGTACCTGGTCGTGCTGTATCTTGCCAGGACACAGCCTACATTCCCTGTTCCTCATGGATTTCTCCAGGTCACGTTCCCATGGAGCCCTTGTAAAAAGCTCTTTCATTTCCACCAGCCCTTCATGCTTGAGCTGGCAAGCAGCGGCGAGGCCAGCGCTGAGCCTCGTCATTATGTCTCCCCCCTTCTGGTTTCTCTTTTAGAAGGAGCTCTTCTGGGCAGGCAGAGCTGAGGAGCAGAAGGAAGTTTCTTAGAGAAGGTGAAAAACAAAGACAAAAATAAACATTACTCCATTTCCTCATTTTGCTTTACTCTTACCCTGACTTTTGCCGGGATTTGTGAGGGTCCCGTCCCTCTGGGCAGCCACGTATGAACACTGTTATGCTGTTGGCTGTGAAATAGCTTTGTAATACTCCTCAGCAGCTGCAATAAAACGGTGAGGCTCAGAGGAGGGCTAATGAGAGCCCATCCAGTTTGAGGGTGCTGAGAGGTGACCCCAGGCACCACAAATCCTTCCCCTAGATTCGCTTCAAGTCGCGTCCCTCGCTCAGCCTGCAGGCATGGCGGGGCAGGGGCTCTCGGGCTGCAGTCACCCAGTGCTCAGCCCAAGGAGGGGAAAATCAAGGAATTATTCCCATCTGTGTCAGTCTGAGGCTGCAAGCCAGCAGGCGACAAAGGCTGGGTGAGGGCAACCTTCCCCACATGCATGGAACCTCTCTGCAGGACCTGCCAGCATGTGGGCAGGATCCCGAGGGGTGCTGCCGGGACAGGCACTTCCCAATTTCTGTCTGACAGAGCCTGATAACAGCACAGCACTGCTTTCTTCAAGCACTTCCTGAAGCAACTGAGCTTTAACGGTGCTGGTCATGATGCCAGGTCATGGCCTGTCTCTGCCCTGCCGTATGCCTGGCTTGATGGGGCTGCGACACCTTTACCTCTCCAGCCCTCTGGCAATCCCACTCTCTAAAGTGATGCGGGAAGAGAAAACTGGGAGAAGCTGGGAGGAGGTATGGATACCCTGGGTTTAGTTCCCAGCTCTCTCAGACCTGCTGCATGACCTCAGCTATCCTCCTCCGTGCCTCTTTTCCCCACCTGGAAAGCAGGAGTGATGGTACTTAGGCTGGCTCTGAGGAAGGATTTCTGTGCAGAAGGGGCTGTTGGGCGTTGGAATGGGCTGCCCAGGGCAGGGGGGAGTCCCCGGGATCCCTGGAGGGGTTGAAGAGTCGGGCTGAGCCAGCGCTGAGGGATCTGGGGGAGTTGGGAACGGTCAGGGTGAAGGTCAGGGTTGGACTGGAGGAGCTGCAAGGGCTTTTCCAACCCAGATGCTTCGGTGATTCTGTACTTGGCTCTGCCGAGTCCTGTGACAACAAGAAGTGCTGTAAAAGGCCAGACCACTACTTCTCCCACACCCTGAATTCCCACACTCATTTCTCTCTTTTTCCCCTTAATGAGATTAAGTGGAATAAATTATGCAGAGCCCACCCCTCTCTCCTCACCCCCACCCCCAAGAGGCTGCCCTGCATGGTTTCTAATTAGCATCATTAATAGGGGTGGGGGCAGCCTTGCTGCCACAGTGCTTTAACAATCAGAGCTGTCAGCGAGGCCCTCGGTGCTGTTAACGTGTCCCAGAGCTTTTGTCCCTGGGCAGAAGGGAGCCCCGGACTTAAGACCACTTTCCCTTTGTGCTGGGAAGGGGGAGCGGGAGGGGAGGCTCTTCTTTCCCTGCACTAGCCCTGGGACCACCAGGAGAGATGCCACCGCAGTCCCCTCTCGGGCCAGGTGACCCCCGGCTGGGGGGGGTTGGATTTTGCCCAGGGCTCTGGACAGGCAAAGGTGAGACTCGGTGAGAAGTGCTGCCCGCTCCCTTCTCTCTCCATCCTGCGTTTCTCTGTGGGATTTCAAGCTCGGCTTGGCCCTTCCAGAGGATGAATACAAGCAGGTGGCTAGTCCTTTGCCCTGCTAGCTGGCCCTCCCCGGGCCCGTCCTGGGGGTGGCACACAGCAGCAGCCCTCCCTGCCACAGCCCCTAATGAGCAGCAGAAGGGGGCACGTCGGGAGCGGATGTGTTAACGGTTTCTGGTTCAATGGAGGGAAAAATCCCCACAAAGGAAGGTGTACAAATATTGTGGGAAATCTATTGGCCCCTTAATATTTGATGAAGGCCCGGACCATTCAGCCAGGGTGAATTCCACAGCAAGGTCTCATTCAGCCAGCATCAATGGGAAACTTTTAATTGAGAGGCACTTCATTCAGGGCCTGTGGGTCATTCAGTGCGAGGGGCTTTCAGGGAGAACAGAGAGCCATGTCTTTCCAAGTTGCACCAGAAGAAAAGCCACTGTTTCCTGCACTGCGAGCTTGAATGCTGGGGGCTCTAATCCCCCCAAAGGGAAAACTGATTCCATTTTTTAAAATTCATTTCTTAAATAACAAAAAGGGAGGAAGGACAAAAAGGGAGGTGGCAAGGGATGGGGCTGGGCAGGGGAGCGCTGCCCTGCAGGGGTGGCTCCGTTGCTGGGAATAAGGCCAAATGCCCCTGGATGCCCTTCCCTGGGGAGCAATCCCTCTCCCCACTCGGGGCTGGCTGCTCCCTGCCTGCACCCCCTGGTCCAGCACCCGGGCACCTCGAGGATCATCTTCCCCAGGGCCATAAAGGAGAGAAGCGTGTCTGGGCTCGAGGGAGGTGATTCTCCAGGTTCAGAGGTCAGCGCTGACGTTTGTCTCGCACAGCTGGGCAGAAGGGGTGTGGGCAGGGGATGGAGAGAAGGTCCCAATCACCCAGGGACCCCAGCCTCTGCCGAGCCCTTTATTGTGGCCACAGCAGCAGCAGCCCTGACCTCGCTGTCACAGCAGCTCCTCCGCTGTCACCTTTGAGCACCAGCAGCCCCGGGAGTGTCACAAGGCAGAGCATCCATCCCTGCCCCCACACAGCTTCTCTCCCTTTGTGCCCCATCCCCAGTGGCATTTTTTGGGGGGTGGGAGATGTGTTGCAGGAGGCACGCGGGTATTGCTGCCAGAGGCAGTGTCCAGTTCCCCTTTTTGCGGGATGGTGCAGTGCCTGGGAGCAACCAAAGCGACAGCCAAAGGGCAGGACAGGCATCTTTCCCCTAAGCAAAGGGACCCAAAGGCACCGTCAGCCTGTCTGTGCAGCCAACCAACCTGTCTGCCCGGGCACGCTGCCTCCGAGGGGCAGGAGGTTAAAGCTTTGATGCACGTGAGGAGGCAGCAGAAGCCTTTGCTTCAACTTCTAAGAGCTCTGGAGCAGGATTTAAAAGGCAGCTTCCTCCATCCTGCTGGCCACAAGAACCTGTGGCTCAGAATGGTGTGTCAGGGCAAGGAGGGAGTTTAGCCCTGGGGTCGGGATGTGCATGGGGGAACCCCACACCCCACCACAGCTTGGGAATGAGCAGCAAGACCCTGGGGAAAATGCACCCAGTGAGCCTCCTCCTGCCTGGGCTGGAGCTTGCTTTCCTCAGCAATTCTTGCACTGGATGTCTACCTGCTTCTGCGGGCGAGGGTGCAGCTGCAGGCTGCGAGGGTGAACGCCCCGCCGACAGCAGCAGCGCTGACACGGGGACCTTGGCTCGTGGGGCTGTTGTACCCCTCCTCTGCCTGCGTTTGAACCTGCCTGCCGAGTGTAAGAACCTACGTGCTTTGAGGCAGCGTGAAGGAATGTGTCCGTCTCACCACTCCGCGTGCCTTCGGATGCTCCAGTGCGTCGTTCAGGCACCACGCTCGTGGGAAGAGCCAAAGGAGAAAGAGATGAGAGCCCGCGTCTTTTTCCCCCATTTTATTTTTTTGGAGGGTGCCTTCTGGGACACACAGCACCCTTTGCATGACCTCCTCTCTTGTCCCTCCCCCCCTGATCCCAAGCTATAACAAGGCATTGCAATAAGTTACAGCGGCAGCTGGGTTAAAAAAAAAATGTGCTTTTCTAAGGCTAGGTGTCATAAACTCACAATAGGCTGGGCTGAGGGGGACACCCTGCCCCGCCGCTCTGCTCTTCACTCCCCCAGCTGTAAAGAAAGATGAAGAAGGAATTAAAGAGGGGTTGGAGGGGAGGGACACTCCTCATTATGTCTCCTACGCCGCGGTTTCCAGGGAGACAGCTCCTGGCGCTGCATCCCTCTCCCATCCTGCTGCGGCTCTTTGCAAGTTACAGTAGCGGCGGCTGCTGTTTTCCCTCTGTTCCCAGCTGTCTGCCAGGCGCTCTCCCAGGGTCTCTGGCCCAAGGTGGGCTTGACACCATATGGAAGAGAAAAGAGCCCCCCAGTACATATGACCTGTTGGGAGGGGGAAGGAAAGGGAGGTCGAGTTCATGCCTATAGGGAGCCAGGAGGGGCTGACACGCACTGGCGGGGTTACGCACATCAACGAGGCTCTCGCTTTTTTCTGGGAGCGGTGTGGAGAAGCCCGGTGATATTTCCAGTGCTGGGTGATATGACTGTGATTGGAAGTCATTAAAATGCTCGTAGATCAGCTCACGTGCTATGATCTTTTGGGAAGACTAGCCGGGGGGAAGCATACAGCCACTGCCGACGGGCCAGAGCTCCTCTTGCAGATGTGTCGCAGCCAGCAGCGGGCGTGGAAGATTCAGGGACCCCGACCCTCGGAGCAGGCCAGTGCCCCAGGAGCAGGAGTTGGACTCCTGAAAGCTCTCTTACCTTGCAAAGCCTCACTACAACCATGCAAAGGGACTTTCGTCGTGTCTCTGGATGTAAAGGAAAGGGCAGGCCAGGTTTCCAGGAGCCCAGGGAATTAGGAGGAGGGTTAGGAGTAGGTCACGTCGTATGTGAAAGATGCAAAACTGGAAAATATCGAAAGGTTCACAGATGGACAGAGATGACAGACCTCCTGTGCAACCCTCCCCAAGTTCCAAATCATCTAGCTTGAGGAAGCGCAGCAGCCTGTCGTGCAGGCAAATCCAGAGCCCTGCATGGCAACACAGAAAGCCAGAAAGTGCATTAATTATACATTAATTATATGCAATTTACTGTGTTGTTTTTTTTTTTTCCTCTGCATCCCCCCAAGTGCCAGTGTATTGGCTTGAACTGCCTGTGCCGTGCGTCACCATACAGCAGCCCACATAGCTTCCGTGCAGATGATGTGCGTAGAACAATAGCAGGGGGTCTTGGGGTGGCTGTGGCCACGGTGGTTTCCAATTTATCAGCGTGTGCACGCGCAGAGGTAAGGTTATATACATTAGAACAGAGCAGGCATGCCTGATCTATCCCTCACCCGTACTTGCGTGTGTCTGTAGAGAGCATTTTTAATAACAGATGCTTGAAAACAGCGAAGTCGTTCGTGGTTAATGACGGACCTTGCATACACATGAGTTTGTTTATGTATCTGTTAACAAAGAAGTGATGATTAAACTTACAGTGGAGATGTGACTCCTCTGTCACACGCAGAGGCTCGGCAGCATGCAGTGAAGAAGGGCAGCTCGGAGCACGGCTCAACCCCCACTTGGGGGTTGGTGTTTGCTGCTTTGGGGGATGAAATCTCCTGCCTGCCCTGCCCTGCGGGCTCCCACCGAGGGGAATTGATGGGGGGGTGTCTGCAGGGGGGTCCCAAGCAGCCCCCACCCACCCCTGGGTGCCTCAGCTCCAGCTGCCACAGGAAAAGACCACAACTCCCGACATGCCCAACGTGAGCTCGGCGTGCCCACCCCATCAGCACCCATTTTATACATGCATGAGAGCCCAGCGTGTTCCTGCATGACCGCCCAGCTAATTTATGCATGAGGGCCCAATTAGTACACACACACACAGCACCTGATGAGTTTCATGCAAGAGCACCCAATTAATTTATGTTTGATTGCTCAATTATGTCACACATGAGCACCCAGTAAGTTCACATATGAGCTCTTAGCTCATGCCCCAGCTCCCAATTAGACCACGTATGAGTGTACATTTGCATCCCACCTGAGCACCCACATAATTTATGCATGAGCACCCAGTAGCATCATGCCTGGGTGCCCAACTACATTATGCATGAACGCCCAATCGGTTCTTGCATGAGCACCTGCATGACTGACCAATTTTTCATGCATGAGCGCCGCCTTAGCACACACCTGAGCACGCGACGAGCTCACACATGAGCGTTGTGGTGGACGTACAGGGCAGGTTTCAGCAGCGGGGAGGTGATGTGTGTGTGTAGGAGGAAGGCACAAACGGAGCCCTCGACACTGCGGTTGCTTCCCCTCAGCTCTGAACCAAACGTCACGCCCCATCGCATGCAGAAACATCAGCCCAGCAGAGCCCAGGGAGACTGAGGAGTGTCAGTCTTGATGGGAAAGAAACTCCAGAGGAGACACGCGAGGAGGTGCAGGGAGGAGCTGGAGGGGATGCACGGAGAGAGAGATGGCAGAGGAGACCTGCTCAAAAACCCGACTCCTGGGGAAAGTTTAATTAAGCAGGGCAGAGGTTTTCTCACAACAAACTAAAAACTATGCCAGTTTTCTCCATATTTCACTCTTCTTCCTCCTTTGTGGGTGGGAAGGTGGAAACATATTCTGGTGACCAAGCGATAAATGAAGCCTCAGTCCCCTGCGTCCGCAGACGCAGCCCCCGAGAGCTCCCTTTGCTTCCAGCTGTGACGTTGCAAAGAGGATTGCACTGAGCGGCCTGAGCATCCACCGAGCAGCTCTGCCCAGCTTTGCTATTGTGCTGCTTTCTTACTTTTCCCTCCAAACATCTTTGCCACAGCTCCTGTGCAGATGTTATCTTCATTCCGGGGACACTCCAGTGAGAATGATCTATCTTGTCCTCACTACCTTGGGAGGCAGAGCTACCCCGGGGTCAGACAGACAGCCTGGCTACCATTCACCCCATCTCCCCTGCCACAGCTCTCTGCACAAAAGCGGGTTGCAGCTTAATGCAGTCAGGATTTATGCCTGTTAATCTGGAGGTGACCCGTCTGCGTTAAGTGCGTTGACATACACCTGGTTCCTCCCACAGGCTCTGGTCCTACAGCTCAGCACACATAACCCCATGGCCTGGGGGTTGGCAGAGAGGAGCAGGAGCTGTCAGGTGGTCAAACTCGAGTGCAGCCTCGACACCTGTGAAGAGTTTCCCTGTGCAGAGAGCTCAAGAGGTGCTCCAGGATGTCCCCGGCCCCAGATGCCAATCTCGTCCTCCAGCTGTAAGAGAAGCCGCTAAATGTTCCCTCCTGGGGGTCTCCGGAGTAAGAGAAGAGTCTCTTCAGCCATCTTTACTCATCGACACATGGCATCAAACCCCTTTTTGTCCCAGGAGGTCTTGGGCCATGTCCAGAGCCCTTAACCTACCTCCCCAGCAGTCACCAGCAGCAGAGACTGGTTAGAACATCTTAACTATTAACACTGATGGATAGAGCAAGTCACTCACCAAATCTCTTCCTCAAATTAATCCAGTGTTGAGCTCCTCTGCTGCTGCCAGGGAAAGTCCCTGGCCATCCCAGCTACTGGAAAGATCCTCCCTGTGTGGGAGAGGGAGCATAACGCCCCAGCTGCTGGGAATTGGTGCCTGCTCAGTGCTTAAGCAGAGCTCTCCTGGATTTTAAACTGGGGGGAGAGCTGACTCTGGGCTTGGCCAAGCTCTGCAAGAGGGCAGGCCTCAGTCTGGACCAGTTTACCCAGTGAGAAATCACCTGTATGCACAGAATCCTTTGCTTCTCCAGTTGCTTGCTCTGAATATATGGACACCAGAGCAGAAAAGCACGAGGAGCGTGAGGATAGGGGCTGTTTGCCCCGCAATTACCTCAATT
The DNA here is from genome assembly GCF_003259725.1 of Athene cunicularia. Lineage (NCBI taxonomy): Eukaryota > Metazoa > Chordata > Aves > Strigiformes > Strigidae > Athene > Athene cunicularia. The sequence goes on along the minus strand of NW_020799127.1, from coordinate 5,436,304 downwards.
TCAGCTCCCCTGGAAGCAGGTCACACGTCCTCTGCAAGCTCCCGGCGATGCACGGGGGCCTGGGAGGAGAGAGAAGTCTGGGCAAGCCAGAACCCGACCAGTGATGGCCACCAAAGGGGTCACTGGAAGGAGATCAAGGGCAAAAGGAGACAACAGAAGGTCACCAGAGGAAAAAGGGACGGGGAAAATAGAGACATGTGAAGAGGATGAGAGAGAAAAACAGGGTATATAAATACTAAAAAAAAAAAAAAAGGAACACGAGAGGATGGAGAAGGGAAAGTAAGGCGAGCAGAGGAAGGGATAAAGAGCTGTGTCAAGTATTCCCCATCTTGTCCTTTAAGCCCTAAACTGATCCAGCGGAGGCAGGTATTTACAGGACGGGCTCAGCTTTCCCAGCTTGTTCCCAGTCTTGGCACAAAGGCCAAGAGTAGACGAAGAAGAAGGACAGAGAATGGCAACAGGGCCCATGAAAGCCCCCGACAAACCCCATTGACGTGGCGGCCCTGTTCCCATCTGTCAGCAGCCCCTCAGTGAAAGGGTGTGAAGGGGAGGGGGGCAGGCGGTGTGAATCAAGGGCTGACACAAAGAGGAAGAGACTGATTATGCTGTTATTTCTCCACTTTCAAACCCCATTAGGGGACATGCCGGGCTTTTCTCAGGGTCTTTGGGATGCTTAAGCTGCCCATTTAGCAGCGGGAATGGTCCAATTAAAAGAAAGACAAAGGAGGAGCCCAGCCTGTCTTAATTGAAATGGGTCTCAGTCTAATGAGGATTAGGTTCAAGAACAGACCTAAGGGAGCAATCCAATACCCATTACCCTCCTGGACTGTACCACCGCCAGGCCCATGGCCATGGCCATGCTGCACCAGCTTTTTAACCAGCACACGGCGTGGCAGACCCGGCACGCCGTGGGCCTGGTGCGATGGGGAGGAAGGCAGCCCCTTCCTCACCCACCAGCCCCGGGGGCTTTATTTTACACTTACCCTGCTGTTTGGAGGTGTGATGGGCTTGAGTTCACCTGTCTGGGGGCCTGGCAGGGAGGAGGGCAGTGGGATCCGTCAAGGAGCATTGCCCCCATCTCCTCGCACCCTGCCAGCCCCCCTCCCCACCCCAGCGCCCCGCAGAAGGGGCACGACTCTGAACTTCTCTGGGAAGCCTTGGCTGCTGCTCAGGGGTCTGGGAACAGGCTGTGGAGGGGGGTGGCTTCCCCCAGCCCAAAGCCTCAGCCAGCCTCTCCCTCCCCAGCAGCTTTCCCACGGCAGAGCCGGTGGACAGTCAGGGCTTCCCCCCGGCTCCCCATCACAGCAGCTTTTCCCAAATTCCTGCTTTTCGCTCCCACATCACCCTCCGCACACCTAATCCCTAATCCCTCTGCTGTGAGCTCTACCCTGCCACCACCCACACCTGCATTTTCAGGAAAGCCCTGTGGAACCCTGGGTGGAATGTGAAGAGTGCTGCTTCAATTTGCAGGCTTTTGGATTACTAAAATCCCGTAAAATCTCGACACTGCAGCTGTGAAATGAGATCCCGTATATATACATATATATATAAAGCTTTAGCATCGTCCAAATTGGGTTGGATTTTCACAAGGATGGCAAAAGCCATATCTCTGGTACGGGGTTCTTCCTCCTTCCTCTCCCCCATCCCAGTGCAAAGTTGGAGAGTGATGGAACAGGACAAGAGAGAAACTCCAGCAATCTTTCAATTTTTTTTTTTTTAAATTTGCGCAAAACCTGGTTCCTCCCGCTTTTAAGGTCCAGCTGAATGATTCAGAGAGCCATTTTTCCAGCAAAACAAAGCAGGAAAACGATGGCCCAGATGTTAAAAATTCTGATCAGACAGTAGCAAGGAGAATTTTTAACCCGGACGCGCTGCCCGCCCCGCCGTCCCCCGCCGCCAGCGGGTCCCTGCCCAGGAGATGCCCGGCCACCGGGAGACCCTTCCGCCCCGCTGGGGTTTCTCTCCTCAAGGTTTTGGGTTCCGTGGCTGCAATCCCGGCCCCTTCCCGAGCTCCGGCAGCCGCTGCCGCGCGGGGGC
>NW_020799127.1:5427035-5434217 GCF_003259725.1 Athene cunicularia | reverse complement strand
GCCGCGCGGGGGCACTCGCCGCCCGGCCGGAGCGGGACCCACGGGGGCGACCGCGGCAGCGGCGGTGACCACCAAAGCGGGGACGACGGGCAACCCCGCAGTGCGGAGACCGAGCCTGAGCCCGGAGCCGCGCTGCCCTTCTTCAGTTCCAGGCGGTTTCTGCATCCCCGGGGCTTATTCCCAGCCCCCCGTCCCCCGGGGGAGGCAGCGCCTTCCCGCAGCCGGTAGCGGCCCCGGGATGAATCCCCCCCGCCCAAACCGGCAGCGGAGAGAGGCCCCCTTTTTTTTTTTTGGTTTGGTTTGGTTTGGTTTTTTGGTTTGGTTGGGGGGTTCCCCCGGGGAGCATCTCGGTACCACGAGAGGGCAGCGCACACCGGGGCTGGTACCGGTGGGAACTGAGCGCTCCCCCCTCCCTCCGCAGGGTCATGAACCCTTCGGTCTGGGTGTGACCTTCACAGGTCGCTTATATTTTATCTTCTCACGTTCCCCACTGAACAGCAGCGGGGAGAAGGCGGCCTGGGAACCCCCTGGACGGGGCTGCACGATGCCCAGAGGGAACTGGGGGCTCCTCTGTTCACCCCCTGCTTGGGCTGAGGCTCCCTGCCTGTTGAGGCCGGGAGCACTTTGTGGCTAGCAGCAGCTGATGCTATCCAGCCATCAACCAGCAATAAGAAGGGCAAGACGACTGACTGCTAATGAACCACTTAATTCCGCTGCTGGATCCTGCAAGGCTGGACCAGCGCAGGTCCCAGCGCAGGCAGCAGAATGATGAGGAGCTCAGAGCTGCTCTCTCCGAAGCGCATCTGTTCCTCTCCTCATCTGGCACAGTCCCCTTCCTCTTCCCCACACCTGCCCTCCACCCTCTCGCTGGCAGCTGCGGAGTGAATTTGCAAGGACCCAGCTCTCCAGAGCCCCAGGATTGCGAGGCTTTAGTGATCATCTGGATTCTGGTGCGCTTCACCTCTCAGCTGCCAGGAGCTGGGAGGCAGGGAGCAGCAAGCAGGCTGGGCAGCCTGGGAGGCAGCTGGGATGAGCGACGCATGATATTTTCCATTTTCTCATCTGAATTACGAGCTCCAATAAATAACCCGGGAAATCTCACAGAGCGCGAGCGCTAGCCTCCCAGGTATCCCATGGTTTGAGTCAACAGAGGTGGAAGCAGGTGGCATGCACAATTTATCATTTCCTTGGGGGGGGAATTTCTTGTGGTGACTGACAAGCGGGTCCTTTCTGTTATTGTCGTTCGTCTCTGTCAGCCCTCCCTTATCAGCACACTGCTAGGTCTCTCTCTGCCTCCCCCCAGCATTAATCATTCTGGTGATGCTGCCCACGCCTCTGCTGGAACCAGGTCGTGAAACTCTCATCCCACCCACTTACCACAACCCAGCGCGAGTCACGTTTCAGCCTCCGGCAAAACCATGTGGGGCTCTGCGGGGCCCGAGCACGGTGGGAAGACCCTGGCTGCTCTTTAACCTGTGTCACCCCGAGGCAGGCGGCCAGTCCCCACCGCCCGGGGAGAGGGGAGAAGGGGCTTCTGCGGGTGGGAGAGGGCCAGCCCAACGCCGGGGTGGCGAGGAATGGCATCCACACACCGAGACGCCGTCCGTGCTGCCTCCGCCGCGCAGCCAGCCAGGCCGCTGGCAAAGCCGAGGCCAGACTACAAGTGATTATTGTCTCTGCGTGTGGCCGCAAAATGTGTCTGAAGCTGCTGCCTGCTAAGTAGCTGCAAACCCAGAGCTGCAGGCAGAGCTGGGAGCGAAAGGACAGGCTACCCGGGACCTCCTGGGATGAGACGGGAGGGAGATGCTCGGGGGTGGCCAGTGGTTATCTGGGGCATGGTGCCTGGAGCGCTGCCAGGAGCAGAGGGGGAGATCTGGGGGTGACGCTGGTGGCTGCCTGAGCCCCCCACGCTCTCCTCTCTCCTCCCTGTCCTGGTAGGGGGGTTGGGGTCCCTGCTCAGCCGGGGATTGGGGCATGCAGGGGGGAGTGCGTGATGCAGGAGAACCTGTGACAGTGCAAAGGGTCTGGTTTAGTACCCAGAGGTCTATGCCAGAGGGAAAAAGCCCAAGTCACAGATGCGAGGGATGTGCCCAGAGGACCCTGGGCTGCTCTTCCCCCTTCTCTGGCGGGCCCCGTGCTCGCTGACGTGCGACCTCCCCGGCTTCCTAGTGACCAAGCAGCTCTCTGTGGCCCCAACAGTTCCTACTGTCCTGTACGTGGGAAAATCCTCTCCATCAGGGTCTAAAACCGAGCCAGGAAGCCGGGACATACTCACCTGGACCTGGGCACCCCTCTGGAGTGGGAGCTGGAAAATGAGATTAAAAGCAGCGATTTGTTTTCACACGCTGAGAGGAAAATAGGGACAAGGGATTAGCCCCGGAGTGAACATGTCACGCCACACCTGCCACTGCACAGCCAGCCCCGAGCAGCACCGGACCAAGGGATGGCTTAGCACCAGCCACGCCAGCTGCCCCAGCCCCGTGTCCCCCCTCACCATCCTTCCACCCCCAGCATGGGGCGATGCCACAGGGTTTTTGGAGCATTATCTCCTGCCGGGCACTGAGTCCCAGCGTATCCGCTCGGGGCAATGGGAAAAGAGAATTTAGGGCTGGTTGTCACAGCATCCTCCCAGCTCAGGATGAAGCCTGGAAAGACAAAAACATCCTGGAAGTGGGAGGAAACTCTGAATTTTAGACCTAGACTCTAGCGCTGCTCCAGGAGTGAATGGAGCTGCAGAGGCATTTCCAGAGAAGCTGGGCCCAGACCACGACCTTGTGGCTCAGGGTCAGAGGGAAGCAAGACTTCTGATGCTGAAAACACTTTCATCACACCCCTGGTCCCAAATTCCCAAATTCTGCCTATTTATCTGGGCAGAACAGAGGGCCAGCAGCATTCCCGAGCACGTGGGAAGGCCTGGAGAATGTCTCTTCCAAAGGGGGTATCAGGCTTTGCATTAAAATACAGCAAGAAGCTGAGAAAGGGCAATAAAAGAAGATGAATGATGTGCAGGTGCTGGCTGGGATCCCCTGGAATGAGCCTCACTAAGTCCCCAGCTCCACTCACCATCCTGTGTGCTTTTCCCACTGGCTTCTTTAGCAGGCACATGTTTGGGGGGGAGTGGTGTTTTTTTGGTTTTGGGGGGTTTTTTGAAGTGTATGGCTCGTGCACTGAACATGCTGGTAATTTCCACCACCCCCTGGTCCTAAGTTTACTGATTCATCTGCAAAGATACTGCGCATTCTAGTCCAGGGTTTACTTGCTCTGGTCTCATCTCGTTGTTAAGCCAAGTAAAATGTGAGTTTTAAAAGTGAGACTCAAAGCAAAACTTGGTGGGGAAGAACCTGGGGAGGTTTGAAAGCTGAGTAGGAAGTAAATGGAGCCGCAAAGCTAAGTTTGTGCTCTACGGAAAACTCTGCCTTTTCCAGACCTCTTTTAGTTTCAAATCACTGCTGGTCACAGTCCCTAAATTATAGTCAAACAGAAATGTTGAAACTCTATGACATGGGAACGCGGTATCACTGATAATGTACTGTAATACAAACAATACAGCAATGCTAGATGGAGACACTAAATCTTGCACAGAAATGAGACACTCTGCAGCTTTTCCAGAGCACTCCCACCTGCACTATCATCGTGCTGAGCTCTCCCAGACGTTCTCCCCCATTTCCCTCGCCCAGACATTCCCTGCCTGATTCCTCCCAGCAGCAGAGGCTCTGGGATAGCAGGCACGCAGGAGCTGGTGCTGGCCATCGAAGGGATGATGGCCCCCTGTGAGCCGTGTGGCTACAGCCCCGCTTGGCCCCGTCTCTTGCTGGGGCTCTGGGAGGAAGGCTGTCCCAGTCCAGTTGAAGCACTGGTGTCCCAGTGCGGGTGTGCTCAGCCACGGGTTTGTTCACAAGCAGAACTGGTCACGTACCCCTGCAGCCTGTGCATCCACGGGAGCAAGGGGAGTTGGGGGGAAAGAAGACTGCCCCCCTGAATTTTATTAGTAGAGGTTAGCTAGCTGAAGGATCAGCTGAAATGCAGCTGGGCCTGTGAAGTGCAGGGGTGACCGGCCATGGAGCTGGCTCAGACAGAGCTTCCAGCATTACCAGCAAAATGCAGTGGTTCTCGGAGCTGCGGCCGCTGCGCCGGAGCTATCGGATGTGACCATCAAAGAGAGCCTCTCCACGGGGTGACACTCACACGGCTTTTCACCTCGGGGCCTCCCTGTCCAGCCGCTTCGCTTCCTCCCAGCCCGTGCACGCTTGCAGCTCTGCCCGTCTGCCTCATCCAGCTCTGCTCTGGACCTGAAGCCCACAGGCAAGGGCGAGCCTTGAGAAACTGGAGTCACAGAATCCCAGAATCACCTGGGTTGGAAAAGCCCTTGCAGCTCCTCCAGCCCAACCATGAACCTCACCCTGACCGTTCCCAACCCCACCAGATCCCTCAGCGCTGGCTCAGCCCGACTCTCCAACCCCTCCAGGGATCCTGGGGACTCCCCCCCTGCCCTGGGCAGCCCATTCCAACGCCCCACAGCCCCTTCTGGGTGCTCACTGCACCCAGCTCCCATCCCCGACAGGTCCCCACAGCTGCTGAGATCGAAGGGCCAGACGCTCAGCTGAAGAAGCAGGCACAGTGCCACCGAAGGTAGCCACCAGCTGACGGCTAAAGCCATCGATGTACCTGCAGCCCCGGCTGGGCTCTGGCTTGGCCCGTCTGCCAGCAAATTAACCTTGTGTCTCCTCAGTGTTACCCTCAGCGCTGGCACTCGCCGCCCGTCCGCACGCAGGCGACGGCAGCCGGGGGGGATTATCAGCCGCTGAGGAAGCTGCACGGGGCAGGAAAGGGCCCGAATCCCCCGTGGCTCAGGCAGCAGCCCTGTCGCTGGTCGCCTGCCAGGCCGGGAGGGCGGGTAGTGCTGACTCAGCAGCTGGATGGAGCCTGATAATGCAGCGTTATCGAGACCCGATTTGGTTGATTGTTGTCTTGGGCGCTTTCCAGATCTTGATCCTTCAGGGAGCTGCAGTGACTCACTGGGCGCGTCGGGAGGAGGGCACGCTTCCTGCAGCGTGTTTCAGTGTAGATTGCCCCTGTTTCAGTAAATGAGTAAATTTTATTTATCGCAGTCGTGGTGTGCTGCCTGCCACCACCACGCATCCGAGGGGAGCGTGCCTGCCTGACAGAGACATTTCGAAATTGATGCTGACACGAGCCCATATTTCAAACCGCAGCGCAGGCACCGGGGGATCAAACAGCCGCCTCCCTGTTTCCATTTGTGCAGCGAAGGCAGGGATGTTGCGTGTGTCCCTGTGTGACATTTATCACTGAGTGAAGGCAGAGCAGCTCCACAACACGTTCTCAACCCTCTGGAGTGTCTCAGGGGGCCTCAATTCTTCCTGCCTGTCCTCTCTACACACGCTGCTGCTGCTTGGGGAAAGGGCTGGATGCTTGTCCCGTGGCTGCTTCCCCTTTGCCTGACTCCAGGCAGGGTTTGCATGGTTAGGAGTGAGAGATGCACGCAGAAATCCTTGATCCTGAATCCGCACAGACCCCCGCCGGTGGGATTCCCCTCTCACAGGTACTCTCACATAAAAATGGCACTGCTCTGGGATAAGCCGAGTGGTGTGGAAGTGCTCCAGTTTGGGTAGCAACCAGCTGACTCACAGTCAGGTTTGTGGGAAATTAGTTCTTCCACCCCTGCTTACAGGGGGCAACACCTCCCTCTGGACCTGGCCCTGTTGAAACCAGGCAGAGACCGATGTCCTTCCACTGGCCAGCCCGCGTGTTGGCCCTGTGGCTCCTGAAATGCAACCGGCTTGAGAATTCCCATTGGCAAGAAAAAACCCTCCCAGGAAGGCTGGTATTCCCAGCCCCATCCCTCCTGCTCTCTTTCCCCCAGGGCAAGATCTGAAGATGGGTTTTTTTTTGCGTGTGCTGAGCACATCCCTGCTGTTCCCTTATCAAATTTCATCTAATCGATCAGAGGAATGACTGCTGGCCAAACGCAATTGCTGCTTAATGCATTTCTGGTGGAAGGAGGCGCCCAGCCAGGTCCTCCCCAGCCCCGTGACTCTGCTCCGTGCTCGCCGGCCGCGCAGTTCGTGTGCCCACATCCTCTCGCATGCTCCAGGTAGGGTGGCAGGGCACGTCTTCATCATCCTTGCCACGTGTGGCAGTGCCACCTTGAAGTGCCAATCCTGAAGAGAGTCCTTATCCATACGCAATTATTGCGCTCCCTCTTGCCTTTTCTGCCCAGCCCCGTGCGGGAGGGTGAGCCGGGGGATCTGTTCGGTCTCCCCAGAAAGGACACAGCCCCTGAGAGAGCAACTTGCAGAGCCCATTCCCTCCCCAGCTGGGTCAGCCAGGGTTTGCCACTGCTAACCTGCACCTCGGCGAGATCAGCGCTGGAAGCTCACAGGCAAGAACACGTCCTCCTCTCCAACAAAACCTGTCGAGCCCCACGGGGCTGCCTTGCAGGTCAGCAGCTGAATCACTCCTTTCCAGTTTCATGCCTGCTGGAGCAAATCTGTAGCGCAAGGACAGAGCCTGCCCAGCTTGTCTGAACATCTTGGGCTCGTTGTCCTCTCAGAAAATTAACCTTTTGGTGCCTGCCGCACCCCTGCAGCCCATTAGCCGAGTCATTGCAATGGGCAGGGCGCGTTGACTGGGCGCGTGGTGTCCGTGGGGACCTTGGGAACAGCTTTATGTGTAGCCTGGGAGAGCAGGGGCGTGGGATGTTGCAAAGGCGTGATTGCAGGGTTCAAACACAGGCCTGGAGACCACAGAGCCTGAAGGACCGAGCTCATGTCCTGCATTAACTCACGCCCTGACGAGCAGGTCGGTTACTGCTCTGCTGAGACACCTCGGAGGCCTCCTGGGTCAGACAGGGTGCTGGGCTGAGGCTCACGGAGCGAGGAGCTCCAGGCAGAAGAGACGGTGGTCCTCCTGGTGCTGCATTTTGGATCAAGTGAGGAGGGCGAGCTCCTTGTGCCCGTGCCTTCGAGTTGGGAAAGGCACGGGAGCAGCAAACCGCAAAGCTTGAATAGCACGGACTGAGCATCACAGGGTCCCCCAGCTCTGGTAAACAAACATTGCAGCCCAAAAGCCACGGCTGCCATTAGGAGAGGAGTCTTTAAAAACCTCAAAGAATCCGTGCCTGATAAAATTTGGGAAATGCAAACCAGATCGGGGGTGGGGGGT
>NW_020799127.1:5411645-5426985 GCF_003259725.1 Athene cunicularia | reverse complement strand
GGGGGTGGGGAGGGATTTTTGCATCCGGCATCCCAGGGCAGACGTCATTAGCAAAGAGTGCAACACAGATGTTTGTGGAGCAGGGACAGCAGCTGGGGATTGTCTGTCTGCAGAGTGTTTATCATGAACAAAAGGAAGGAAAAGGGGAAAAGGGAAAAGGAAAAGGAACTGCCCCAGACTCTATCTCAGTCAATCAGCTGCTGCTCCACTGCAGAAACAGCTCTCGGGACCCCGCTCACTCTCTACAACAGATCCAGTCCTTGGGCTACTTTCCAGTGACTGCTGAGAGAGCAAAACAGGCTGCAGGCTGGATTTATTTTGCCTGAACAGAGCGAGATGAGATGACTCAGGTTTGAGCACCCTTAAAACAGACATAGATGGCAATAGATCTGGCTTCTAGTGACCTTGGCTGACCTGGCTACTGCAGGGCGGGAGGCTCCGTGCCCTCACACCGCCCAAAGCCTGCAGTTAGTGAGCAGCAAGGAGCTGTGTTTCAACTTCACTTCCCCATGAGAGCATATCGGACTTTGTGGACGAGGCAGCTGCCACAGGACCAGCAACCCCAGGAGCACAGAGCCAGCGGTGCCTCTGGGCACCATCCAAGGGCTGCCCCCGTGCTTCAGACAACGCCAGGATTTCCCAGGGTGGCTCAGCACCCTCAGGCATCTCTGTTTTCTGCCTGTTCCATCCTAACATTTCTGGGACGAAGTGTTCGTTTCAGGGGTCGAGGGCTGCTTCAGCATTATGTTAGCTCCCAAAGCTCAGCAACCAGGCAGACAAGGACCGCGCGCTCCACCTCCTCATCAATATTGAGCATCTCGGAAGAAGCCTTGAACCCCCCCGTGAGGCAGATGACATCATTAGTCGCGCGTTGCAGAGAACAGGGAAGTTGATCCGTTTAGTCCTTCGCCTGGGAAACAATTTGCAGCATGGAGCTGATGGAAAATAATGGCTCTAGATCACCGTATTTCACGGTGAGGAATGTGTGCTTAGGGCAGCCACAATAGCTGCAGTTTTACTGCTGTGTCCTCTGGGAAGAGGTGAACCTCAGGTATCAGTTTTTAATCAGCAATTAGCATTCGTTGCCCAGTGATTGAAACTGCGTTTAGCCTGCCTGAGAGTCCCTGAGCGCCCTCAGCCTCCACGTCTCCCCCCAGCCGGCCGCTGGGTCGATAGCATCGTGCCAGAGCCGCGGCCACCCGAGCCCTGCTAAGGGCAGCAGTTAAAGCAACGAGTGCGGCAGCCACGGAAATCAGCTGCTCACTTTCGCTCAGCCCACAAAGGTCTGGGTTTCCAGCAGAGACATATGTCAGAGCCGAGCCCAGGCCAGGCTGCAGAGCTCCCGGAAAGGCTGCTGCTCTCACATGCCCTGACCTGCTCCGAGATGTGCTTTTCTGGCAATTTTGCTGAAAAAAACCCCAAACAGCGTGGCAGATAAGCAAGTGAATGTCTGGACCAGGGTTAGAGCCTGTCCGTTTGCCGCTTCACTGCCTGGACACGTAAACAAACAGCAGTCAGGAGAAGGTGGTGAAGGCAGTAATCCTAAATCAGGAGCAGACGTGAATTTAAGTGCTTGTGTTGGTGGTTAGTTGCCACTTCAAGGTTTTTCTGGAGAAGCTCTGGTCTCACCGAAGCCCCGGCCTTCCTGCAGAGCTCTCCAGGAAGGTAAGAACCCCTTCCAACAGCTCACTGAGAGCCCCTGGGGATAACCCCGTGCAGGGGGAAGGTGCAGGTTCCCTCGCACCCCTCAGAGGTGACTGGAGTCCAAACTCTGCATCCACAGAAAAGGCCAATTGCAACGTGTGAACTGCTAATTTGTTCTCAGTGGCACAGCCGTGGAAGGAATTCCAGTTGAATAAAGTCCTTTCTGTTCTGATTAATTGTCCCCCCCGGTTATGAACAATGCAGAACAAAATAGGGATAATATTCATGCTAGGGGAAATGGGGAAGACAGTCACCCAAATGCTGCCATTAACCAGTCCAAATAACCAAGGCTGGTCCTGAATGCATTAAAGTTGTGGAGGAAGTCCTGGGAGGAAAGAATGTCCCCTATTAGCCAAGCTCCTAGTGTCTCGGGTATTACAATAGCGGAGCGATTCCTCGCTCCTCACTGCCTGCTGCTGCCCTGGGTTCAGTTAAATGTCAGCTCAGCATCGACAAACTACAAATTACCAGAGGGCGTGTAGCTCTTTCAGTCCCACTGAACCCTATCAACACGGAAATAATAATGTGTCCCCCAGGCTGGCTGGGATGGAGGCACATCCCTGGCGGGACGGGACCGGGACCATTGCCTCCTGCTCTGGGCGAGGGAGGAGGGAGCAGCCTCGGCCCCTCCAGTCTGCCCAGAGAGCAGGGAGATTCCCCACCCCGGGAAACGCTGGCACTGGGAGAACCATCCCTGAGGAACCCACGGCCTGACCCGGGGACAGCCCAGCCGAGCAGCAGCATCTCCAGCGCAGGCTCCGGTTCCCTGCCCAGAGACGGGGGGGAGCGATGTAACATGTACCCCCCAAAACGTGGAGGCAAATGCAGAAAGCTCAGCGTGATTTTTGCCTCCCCAGCAACACTGGAGCCGATACAAGGCTCAGTCTCATGAGGGGGACAAAGTTTGTGGCTGGAAAGCTGTTGGTTTTCCTCAGTCCCGAGGTACCCCTCGGTTTAGTTCCTCCAGAGAATTTATTTCAGAAACTGGCAAATATTGGAAAGGGGAAGCCAAAGGACAAAAGAGCCATTTGCTTTCCTCGTGGGGGTGCTGGGAGAATAAACCCATCCGTGGTGTTTCCACGTGCAGGTCAAGCAGGCGCGCACTGGGGCAGGTAGCAGAAGGATGGCTGGAAAGCTTGGCCAAAATTTTCAAGCCTTCTCCCAGCCATGGAACCCCCGAGACAGAGCCGGGGGTCCCGAGGAGTTGGTGTCTGCGGGGCAGCTGCGTGAGGAGTCCTGGGGAGCTGGAGCCGGGCATCCTGCTGTGCCCCCGAGCCCCGAGCTCAGTAATAAAAGTGCACAATTTAGAGCAGCCCAGGGTAGTTCTCAGGGGAAAAGAGAGGCTCCAGGCAATAGCTGGTCTCATCAGGAAAGCGAAATATGCTGGCCAGGGCGTTGATACACTTATTTTGCCATTGTCCCTGGAAAAGGAGCTGTAGTGCTTCCCCGCTGCTGGTTTTAAACTAATTACATTCCCTTTAAAGCGGGAAAATAAAAGGCACTTCGTTTACTGGGAAGCCTGGTAGCATTTTACAATTGCCACCAAAGCGCTGAGCTTTTAACCACAAACCCCTACTTATGCTGCCCCTACCTAAAAACGCCTCCGGGTAGCGACCTCCACGGCAGGGGAAATATTCCAGGCAGTTGAAAAGTGGTGTAAAGATTGCACTTTATTTTTAAATGTTAGTTGCCAGCGCCTAATCTTTCCGTCTGTGGGTCTGTCTGCTCTCTCCCAGCCAGCCCCTTTTTCCTTATCCTCGCCCATTGTTCTGAACTGTTTATTTGTTTTCAGTGGATGCATTTTTAACTGATTGCTAGTATTTTTTTTTCCCCATTCGCATGGGAGTACTGAAAAAAGCACCGAGCTATCTCTCTACTGCTCTGGAGTATGTCCCATCAGACCTGTTCACCTCTGTGCCCCACACTCCGGCTCTCTCCAGGGGACGCAGAGGGATGATGGAGGTGGCCATGGATTTGTTATGCTGTGGTGTCACCCGTAGGTGAAGGGCTGGGACGTGCCGTCCCCAAGCAAGCCAGCTGGTTGCTGGGAGGAGGACAGACGGCACAGAGTGGAAGTGGCACTGATGGTAAAATGTCAGGAGCAAGTCCCAGACCTGCCACTGCCGCCTGCGTGTGGTACGTGGCCCAGGCAGGGTCGGGCTGGACGTGACCCGACTGCTCTTCCTGAGCATTCCTGCTTCCGAGGCAGTACAGCAACGTGTCTCTCGCTGTGTTCATGTTGCCCACCCAATCTGCTTCCTATTCCAGCCCTGCCTGGACACAGATGCAACCATGACCCAGGCCTCAGACAAGAGAGCAGTCACCAGCAGGATGTTCTTCCCATCTCAGCCCACTCTTTGACCTACTTTGGCCCTTGGAGCCAGTTGTTTTGAGTTCATGGTCACTCCCAACGCTGTATTAATGCATGCTTCTTCTGCAAATCATTACAGCAAGTCTCTAGAAACCCAAACCTTGCAGCTCACCTGCAGCAAGAAGGAGAAACTAGGTAAACAGCAGCTTTTGCAGGCTATGGTGAGTGGGAATGGGAAAGGGCAGGGTTTATGGCAAAGCTGGGGGGCTCTGGTCGAGGGCATCTGTCACACAGCGAGGGCTTTGCCGTAGCATTCCCATGAGAACAAGTTTCTGTGCTGAAATGCCTTGACCTCCCCTCCCTGCCTCTCTCCCCTTCTTAATTGGTTTGCAAATGTTAAATGTTTTGGCTCTGTGTTCAAACTGCTGTCTGGCTCCTGTAGATACAGCCTAACCCTAGGAGTTCACCCGGGGCTCCTGGCCCCTCCAGCTCCCCCTCTTTGCCATAGCAGCCAGCCCCCGCCGGGCCGGCCATTGTGTCCTCCTCCCCTAGCCCGAGCACCTGGAGACCTTCTTGTAAAAACTTCATTTGCTGGGGAAAGCTTTGATTAAAACAGCCTGGCGGGGGGCTCCCCCACTCCCGAGTCAATATTGGTTTTGGAACAGATGGGGGTGACGACAGGACGGGGGGAAGCGGGGCAGCCAGAGCCGTGGCCCTGGCGGTGCCAGCGCCCGGACTGGGGTTTGCTGTGCGTGGATGCTTCTGCCCCGAGAGCCTGGGGAGTGGCAGGAGGCCCTTAGCAGCGCTGCCGAGATCAAAGTGGAGCAGCCACCGAGAGGTGGAGCAGCCCTGTGTGCTGGAAACCTCGGGGAACAAAAGCATCAAAGTAAATCAAATGAAACTAATTGAAGTGCTTTAACATTAAATAATGAGGGAGAGGCTTTCATGAAACGCCAGCTTCTTCCCGTCAAAAATCTAGGGACATGCTTCCAAGAAAACCAAAGCGACAACCCGCCCCCCCAACAACAACAACAAAACCCAAACATCTCGCGCTAAAGGGCAGGATAATTCGGGCTGGGTGGCTGCACGGGCCCTCCCAGAGCCCAGGGCCCGCCGCCTCCGCGGCCGAGCAGCTCCCGAGCGGATGACGGGGACCCCGCAGACCCAAAGCGCACGGCCCGTGCTCCCAGACTGCTTCAGTCCCTGGGAGAGGGGGAAAAAGATTCTTCTGCTCGCTCCGGGCACTCCACGGGATGCTCAGGGCTGCTGGTACCGGGGGCTGAAGCCGGCCCGTGCCCGCAGCCACCGCAGCCACCGGGGAAGCGCTGCGCGGGTGCGAGCCTGCCTGCTGCCACGGCGAAACCTCGGCTCTGCAGGGCACGGGCCCGGCAGCCTCTCGGCTCCTGGGGAACCCTGTCTTTGCAACACGAAGCTCTGAGAGGTTGCCAGGAAGGTTCAGCCTGGACTCCAGAGGTTCCCAGGACAGTCGCAGCAGTAATTGCCACGCCACGCAGCAGGATCAGTTGTGGGATCTACACCAGCCCTCATTGAGGAGACAAACGTGGTCTCTGTCCCCTCCTTGATTCCTTGGGTGCTCAGCGTCTCTTTTCCCCTTCAGAGAGCTGCTACCAGCCCCGTCCTGGGACACTGAGAGAAGCAGCAGAGATGGACTAGACCGACACCCATTGAAATGTCCTTGTTAGCCGCTGGCTAAACCGGATTGTGGCCACGATGAAAGAAACCCACATGAAGACAATTAGACTAAATTATGTCCAGTCGCAGAAGACAAGTTAGCAGTGAAATGTGAGGCAGTCCGACTCCAGCCAGGCTCAATGTCTGGCTTGCCCCATCGCTGCCACTCATACATCACCGATCAAGGGAAGCCCCTGCAGGTTGTTTTAAACCAGGGCCAGCAGGAGGTTGGGCTAATGAGTAAAATCTGAACATTCCTCAAATTTCCCATCCATCCCGAGTGAGGGGAGGGTGGAGGAGGGGGCTGGGGACAAAGTGCCTCACTCCGGAGAGCGGCTGATCCTAACGGAGGGACAAAACGCTTGTGCTGAGAACGAGGAGCTGCTAATCCCAGGCCTGATCCATGCCAAGCCAGCCTTAATCTGCGCCATGGGGAGGGGAAGATCTCCTCAAGATGGGGACCCTGACCCCTTGACCTTTCCCTCCCTCCGTGCACAGTCTTCCATCAGCTCCAAAACCAAACCAGGGAGGTGGTTGGGAGACAGCCTGGTTGCTCCCACGGTGGAGCAGGGTGCTCCACGACAGCTGGTTTATCCACCTGACCCTCCTCCTCCTCCTCCTCGAAGCATCCTCAGAAACTACCCCAGCTCCAGGCCGGGGGCTGCCAGGGGCCTGCAGGCTGACACAAGGTCTGTGCAGGGCAATAACGGGGCTTTTCAGCTTCTGCCAGGAAAGCAGCCCCGGCCCCTCTTATTGCGTTATTCCCCTGAAGAAGACTTACTCAAGGAAGAGGCTGTTCAACACCCAGCCTCATCCATAGCAAAGCCAATAAATAAACCTCGCCCACCTATTCAGAGTTCTCTAAAAGGGGGATGTGGAGGAGGGGAAAGGTAATTAAAAGACATCAAAGCGATGGCAGGAAGAAAAAAGGCTTTTTAAAGAGGAAAGAAGAGGGAAAACAACCATTCCTGGTCAATACAATTACAGTGCTTCAGAGAGCTGCTTTAAAGCACAAGCCCAGCACCACGCAGCGAGACTGCACGTCCCTGCTAAGGATGCACCAACCTTTCCAGCAGCACTTGGGATCCTGGGGCTGTGGGGGTTGTGTGCCAGCCCTGGGAGCTTTAAAAAGGACCCCACTAAACGAGTTCCCTGAGGTTTCTGTCTCCGGTTGGCCACTTGGCAAGCTGAGGCAGGTTTTTAAACTTTGACTGGGCTTTTGCAGCCAGCGGTCACCTCCAGCTCCCCTCCTTTGGCTACGGTGGCAAGGGCTGGAGCCAGCCTGCTGCAAGGCAGGCGGAGGTGACTTCTGTCTTCTTAAGGATGAGGGGATGGCCAATTCCTGCTACAAGAGAGCAGGGTAGGGATGTGGGGTACCAAGTGGACCGAGAACAAGGGGAAAAGCTGTAGAGAGCTGGGCATGCTCCTCCTGTGGTCACAGGAGGGAGAGGAGAGACATGGGACAGCGTGAGAAGGTCTAACGCTGCTGCTGCTGATGGAGTCCTTCTGAAAGTGGTGGGGTTTCTGCTGACTGTGAGGCCAATTCCATCAAAGCTCCTCTCTGCTAAAAAATTCCTGCCCCAGGTTCCCAAGCATTTTACTCTCATGCCTACGAAGCAGTCCCTAACCCCACCCTCTCCTCATATTCATGCCACTGGAAGAATTTGGGAGGTATCTCCTGCAGACTTCCTGATACCGGCAGCCTCTTAAACCAGGGATGCTCAGAGGGCAAAAATTTCTTTAATCCACAGGCAGTGCCATGGAGCTTTGGAGGGCAAAACCTCCTATCAGGATGCAAAGCCCTCTGGGGACACATCAGGTCAGACTGGATGGTTATACTTGTCCTTCAGGCTTTAAATCCATGACATTTTTTTAAAAGGCAATTAGAAGAGAGAAAAAAACCCCCAAGAATTTAGCAGTAATAAGTTTCTACCCTTTTTCCTTCATTAATGAAATCAGCATATGGTCCCTATCCTCAAGACCAGGCGCCTCCTGTTATTTGGTTCCTCGCCCTCCACCACTCTTTCTCCCTCCACTGCTCTTCTGTGTGTCTCTGTCTCCATTGCTCTCTCCCTGGGATTTTAATTACATTCATCTATTTCCACTCACTAGGTCTGTCACTTCCAGCAGGACTGCTGTAATTATATTGTGGGAAGCATCGTTCACTTTGCTGAAGCCTGAGCGGATTAAGGATCCTCCGCGCCTTTTCCCACCCCTCTCTGCCAGGTACCTGCACAAAGATGACAGATGGTCAGGGGCCATTTATTTCCCCTAATGAGCTGGTACAAAAGGAGATGGCTCCCAAAACACATGTATATTTTCAGTTAACTAAAAATGCCCCAGACTCCCAGGGCTTTGCCTGAAAGATGGGAAGGGTCTGAACCCAGGCGAGGAAACCTGCCAGCAGAGGGGAACGGGGGTTTTTGGATGCTGCAGGAGGAGCCCAGCTCTGGGTTCAGAGGAGCCTGGACTGCGGGAGCGTGTCCTGCCCCGCCGGCTGCTCAGCACCAGGGTTACTTGAGCTCAGCTTCTCTCCCACGTTTGCTCTCAGGGGCTGAGAAAAGCCAACGTGTAGAAGGGTATTAAACAAACGCTCTGCGCCTTGCCTGCATGATGGACGCCTCTTAAAAGCAAATCTTGTGTTCCTCTCAGGTGACGAGGAGAGAGCTCTCTAGGCTTATCTCTCTGCCCCTGTTAATGAGTGATGAGCTGCGGTGCAGTTCAGCTTTCCCCAGGAGCACAAGGCACAGGGCATGCTCAACGGTGTTCCCCAGAAGCCAACACAAACATGAACCTTAGGCCGATGCGGATGAGAGAGGGTTGTTGGTGGGCACCAGAGGATGTCAAAGGATGAAGAAGATAATTCCAAGCATAAGCGTGTGCGGAGATTATGGCATGAAAAGACAGCGTGGCTGCCCGTAGCCTGAGCTGATGTAAAGCACCAGAGCTTTGAAGGATCCGCACAGATTTATGCCAGCTGAAAGCTTAGCCTTAAAAGTGGATTCAGGTTAACCCTCTGGAAGCGTGCCGTTAGAATGCTGGAGATAAACTAGGCACTGCAGCCTCCCAGCTTGCTGTAACTGGTATCTTGACCCTAACCCAGCTGTGGCCTAACAGTGATTTAAAAGATATATATTGTCTTACATCGGCAAGGCCTGTCAGGGTTGGGGATGGAGGAGTTCCAAAACCCACAGACAGTAGTTGCTCCATTCCACCCAGTACAGCACCAGTGCAGGTGCTGTGCCCCCTCCCCAGGCCACTGCCCAGCCAGCTGCCTCCTCATCTGGGCTCTGAGGTTAATTTTTCAAGTTGTCCTTCTCTTTGCCGTTCTGAGGAGACAGAAGCTTGATTGTCCCGTGAACACAGCGAGGAGGTGATGGGGATGTCCCCTTCCCAGGCTGCCTGTGGGAACGGAGGGAAAGCCGCGCAGGGAAAAGTTTTCCCAACTCCCTTTTATGTGGCCACCACTTAGCCCTGCATACGCTGGACAGGCATTGCTTCCGCTGACTATTTCCCAGGGGAGAGAAAATAAATGAACCTAGAGTTTAAATTAAATCCCACCAATGGAAAAGTACGTGCAGGGCTGAACGTGTCTCTCCCGAATGTCTCCAAGTTCCTTGAGCTCTCCGTAAGCCCACAAAGTGCAGGTGGAGCCAAGACCTCAACTTGCCTCTTGGAGCCTTCACATTTGTATCTGGGCATGGCTTATTATGGGAAATACAGGCTCCAGCTGCTCAGCATTTCCCAAGATCTCCCCGTGGAGGCAGGCTCACCAGGTTCTGGAGACCGATCTCCACACACCCCGCTTTTTTTCTGGGACAAGAGTTTCCTTTGTGCCCCCACAGATCTTTTGGCCCCAGTCAGGGGGACCAGCCCCACGGAGCGGGCGTAGCAGCAGCAAGGGCTGCGTGGCTGGTTCAGAGGCTGCCACGGGACATTCACCTCCAGCCTGGCTCCTCTGGGGATCTGCAAAACAGATGCTCGAAGCAGCAAGCCTGAAACCTGCTCGTGAGATAACGCTCGTTTGCTGCTTCCATATATTTTCAAGAGGTGGCACCTGTAAAATAGGCACAATTCGGTGCTCTGAAGTTAACGCTGCGCCTGCTGCAGTGGGCCCCCGGGCTGCCGGCAACGCTGTCTTAGAGATGAAATGTGCTGGTAAAACCAAGGGTCTTGACCTGCGGCGGTAATTAAAGATCCCACAGCAGTTTTTTGCAAGAGTAAGGGAACTAGCCCTGCTGTCCTGGCCAAAGTCCAGCTTGGGTAATTATATTCACCCCCTCGACCCCACCGGGCTGGGTCCATGGCAGCTGTGACATGACATAGTGTGTGCTGGGGCTTCAGAGCCCAGCGGGAACCCGGCTGGCCACAACTGGGGGGACCTGGGAGCAAGATAAAAGGTGAGTTGAGGGTATTCAGCGCATAACCCTGCTGCTAGCTCATTAAAAGACAACATTTGCAGGTCCCCTTTAAACTGTTTATCCATTATTGAAAATACCATATGTTACATGTCCATGAAGATCAGCTTTCAGCTGCAAGATAAGCTGCGTCCATTTATTGTTCTTCCCTCTCTCCCTCCTCCCTCCCTCCCTCTGGGCTTTTAATTGCATCCATCACCTCCCACCCCTCTGGTGGAGCTGGCTTCATGTCTCACCAGCCCAGCAAGGGAACAAGGCCCATTTTTTTTCTCTTGGAAGGGAGCAATTGTTTCGCTTCCCGCACACAAGTCCTAGAGCGGGAGACATTTAGCAGCCGCTGTGAAATTTCAGCCAGGATTGGAATTTATTTTAAGACGCCGGCCTTTAAATTTTTCATTAAACCTTTTCCCCCTGCGATGCAGCAAGCTTCTGCAGGGACCAGGGGAACGTCGTGTTTATATGCCGGGCACGTCGGGAGAGGACAGAGGATTTCACACCACCCTGGGCAAAGGCTTCCCAGCGCAGCACATGCTGCTAACAAGGCCCTACAGCAAGAGCTGCTCAGAGCCCAGCGCTGCAGCCCCCCGACCCGGGAGGACGCTGATGCCTCTGCAAACAGCCCCAGCCAGGCTGGCCCTTCAAACCCTGCCAGCTGCCTTTTCCATCGGCCCGTTTCCAGGCGCCGGCGGTGACCCGGCCGGTGAGCTGCGTGCGGAGGGACTGGCTTTTTGCCTCCCGGGGTGCTGAGCCTGCGGTGCGGTGCTGTAAACTCGCAGCCGGTGCCAGAGCGGTGGCTTGGAGCGCTGCCTGCTGTAGGGATTGCTTGAAGCATCCTGTTATAAAACCTCAGGTTTTGTCGCTTGTAACTCTGCCAGACCTCAGGTGCCTAAGCTGAAATTTTCCGTGCGAGGTGTCTGCTTTTGTAGGAAAGGAGCTGCCTGCAGCAAACTCAGAGGGGATGAAACCGCCTGGAGGAGATCGTGCTTTTGCTCCCCATGCCCCCCTGTTGCATTTACTGCCCAGCTCCTGCTGTATGTGAGCCAGGAGCTGGGCAAACATCAACCAAGCCTGTGCACAAGATGAGCTGGGGCTCCTGCAGAGTCACAGCTCACCACCACGGTGTTAAAGACACCATCACGTACGAAGGTGCTGAGATGGGGCTGCCCACGCAAGCTGAAGCAGCGTTTCTAAAGTGTGCGCCTGACTTGCAGCCTTCACCAAGTTCTCTCTTTTTGGCATGCAATAATTTTCTAGTATCAGCTCTTTTAGATCATTGGCTGGTCTTTAGATTTCCCTGAGTATGACCTGAAATACTGCTGCGAGGGTGTGCAGTAACTCCTGACTGAGCAGTTTCGGCAAACTGGAAGCAAAAGCCTGGCCAAGCCCCTGTTAGAAATCCACTGTCCCAAATTTAGTTGCCATCAGATCAATCCTTCCCCTGAAGAAGGATTACAAACCCAGGAGAGCCCACCGCAGGGAGAGCACAACAGTGGCAGGAACACGCAGAGGTGGGACCAAACCCCACCTCCGCACGATGCTGTCCAGCATCCCAGCTCTGCAAACATCTCCCTGGCTGAGGAGCGTGGTTTAGATAGAGCCCCGTCCCACCTACGCCGCCAGATCACGTTAACAGGGTTTAATCTCCCTCGCAGACGAAGGGTGAGGCAGAACTCAGCTTTCCACGCGCCGCTCCGCAGTCACGAACCGATCTGCCCGCGCCCAAGCACCCCGCCAGGTTTGGTTTTTTTTTTTTGCACGGCAGCAGGTTTCAGCTGCAAGCTGCCATTGTATTTAACATACAGCAGTGAGGTGTATCATTAATTTATTAATTATTCATGGAGCGCCAGACGGGCACGCAGAAGATCAGACAGGAAGAGCTGGCTCCCAGCGAGCTCCCGGACTCTCCTTATGTCAAGACTTGCTCTTCAGTCACAGGCACGTTGTCACTGGCCACCTGCACGTGACGGGACAATCTTTTTTAAAATCCCAATTAGCACATAATAAGGTAGACACAAAACCTGACTCTCCCAAGCGAGACGGGCCCCCACTTCCCTTTCTTTCCCTTTTTTAAACAAAAGGTTTCCTATTGTTAAAACCTGGGGGTAAGACCAAGGCTTTGGATTAGCGGCGGGGGACTTGGGTGGGAGCGAGACCCGCTGCGTGCCCTGAGCCTGAGGCCACAGCCCACCCTGTGGGGAGCCCAGGAAGCCTCCAGGCCCTGCCGTGGCCACCAGGACACTTGGCAAGTGGAGCTCCTGCAGCATCCCTTTGAGCTGGCCAAATGGCCTTGGCATTCTCCAGAGGGGCTGGTTTCATTATCGGTCCTGGGAAACGAAGAGGGTCATTCAAAGGCTCTCCCTCTGCAGCCAGAGCAGTTTCCCTTTCATCACTTGCTCCCAAGTGCCATACACCATTAATTTTGGGTGATAAAGGGTGAGGCAAACAGGCCGGATGGCAACCACAGCCCTTTCATCCATGCGTAACCTTGAGGGTGCAGGCTCGGGAACCTCCTTCCCGATGATCCAGCTGGAGCAGCAACAAAGCTGGATCACTGGCCGGGCACTTCATCAGGGACAGGGTAAGGGATGGGAGGAGAAACCTGCACAGACACTCCCGGATGGATGGAGAGGACGGGCTGGGAAATGGTGGTTTACAGGGTGGGTTTCTACTGACAAACAAGTCGGTGTGCAACGGTAACCTTGATGCTTCGCCGACCCAGCTGACAAGGGCGAAGGGTGCTGTGGGTGCCGTGAGCCGGGCTGAGGTCGGGGCTCTGCTGACAGGGGCTCTGGAAGTGCCTTTCCCCAGCTGCTTGGGGAATCCGCCTCGGAACGAGCCCGTCCCGTGCAGCGCAGCACCGGGGACGGGTGCTGCAGGTGAGCCCTGGTTCCAGCACAGAGCTGCTCCGCCGGCGGTTCATCGGCATGTCCCAGATTAAACTCCACAAGGATCTTGGCTACTTGTCTCTGGATTTGTCCATTTTCCTTCCTCCCATGCCCCACACACACTGTTCCTTAGAGCGACTGCTTAGGTTAAGCGTAGGCTTAAGAATGACTCATTTGAGTTCTCCCTTCAAAATACAGATCCTAGACTCCTATTTCTCGTCTTATTTTCAAACAGGCTTGAATCCAGGCATAATGCCTTCAGTAAGAACAGCACACGGAGACTAGAACAAAAGCTAATATTTTGGCTGTTCAGAGGAAGTTTGGAGAATTCAGGTTCAAAGTATGGAGAGAAAAAGCCACATGAGAAATGTCTGGGGACACGACATTCTCTCCATGATGCTTCGGGGAGCCAATGTGTCCTAAGAGCATGAGCTAGCGAGGGACTGTGGCTGTTGCTGTTTTGCAGGGAGCGGAAGGTGTGTCCTGTCTCTCCTGCCCAATTAAGACAACTTTTTTTGCCATCCAGTGTAATTTTTTATATAAATCTGATACCATGAAAAATTACGGTCTTCTTCCTGGTATTTTTCAGGGAGTTGTTTTGCTCATTGTGTGCATTGTGGGATCTTCTTTGCTTCTTTTTAACTGGGGCAACTTTTATCAAAGACGTGAAATGACTTTAAGTCACGGTGACAATGGCAGGGGGATGAAGTCACAACGTTAATCTTCTCTGTGCAACTCTAAAGAAGTGGAAACTTCCACTGAATGCCATGAAATCCTCTCCGCAATGAAGTTGTTCAGACATGCCAATCACAAGCTCACAAGAACTGCAGAAGTGAAAATCTTCTTGGAAGGAAAAGGTCTGGCGGGGTGCTAATAAGAGGATCTCTAGATGTTGCAACGTGTGCCCATACGGGGTTTTGGTGTTTGTTTTTTTTTTACAAGCGCAAGTGCAAACACATCCTTGGAGTGATAATGGGAGGCTGGGAGGAGGAGAGTGTGGGCTCCCTCCTCTTCCCGGCTCGGCAGGACACCCCGTTCCTCCCTCACTCCCCCTCTGCCCCCTCGCTCGCAGCTGCGCTGGCGCTGGCTCTGCCTCCCAGAGGTGCGCAGCCAGCACCCACATCCACCCTCCCCGAGGGAAAAGGCCGCTCTGCACCACGCGTGCTAACCCCGGCCTGCGCAGCCCCATTCATCTCCGGCTAAAACATAAAGGAACGATCGCAGAAATCCTTTTTCCCCGCCGTGGCACGTCAGAAACCTTTAAATTATGTACGGGCAGCTCTGTCTCATCTCCCGAGCTCTGGAGCGGGGGTGCTGGGGGGAGCAGGGAGCTCTGCTGCCCAGCTCGGGGGGTTGCACACCCGCATCGCTGGGCATCACGCCCAGGACGCTCCATCCTCCCACGGGCAACGGAGAAACCTTTGCTCGAGGTTTCAGAGGGATGGAATCAAAACGCCGAAGCGAAGGGAAGGAGTCCCGCACGCAGCAGCAGCACGAAACACCTCTCGGAGGCAGCGAGGAGCCCCCCACCCGGATGGGGAACGGTGGTGTGTTAAGCTCCCCAACAGACCTTTTCCTGGCAGCGTGAACACCCAGAACTGTAAAAACCGGTCCAGAAGCTGTTGCTTTGTTTTCTGTCTCCTTCTGAGCTCCTTGCGGGTTTGTTGGAGGGGAAGGGTGGGCTGGGGAAAGAACAGACACCAAAGCGTGTCCTAGCACCCAGAGAACTTCAGAGGAAAACAGCTTATTTCATTAGCGTTGTAAACAAGATGGACTTTTTCAAAATATTTATTTTAGGAATCAAATTAAATGTTCCAGCTATTGGGGAATTCAATTCTCTCTTTCTGCGGGTGCTAGTCAGGGCTCCCAATGCATCAGTGCACGGCTTTAAAGGCATTTCTCCACTCTTTTGGATTAGTGACCCATTCTAACAGGTCTTCATTGACGGGGAGTGTGGGTCTCTCAAAGAGTCCATTGGATACAGCTTACAAAAGAGTTTAGCCGGAGATGAAGAGTTTACAAAAAGTTTGTAGGAAACCGTGGAGTCCTTTTAAAAGAGAATAAACTGCCACTGCTGTGTCTGGGTTGAGTTAATCTGATTAGGCCAAGCTCATCAACAGGCCCGCTGAAAAGAATGAGGCGGGGGGAAAGCAAGCTGTGGACGGGGCCAAGAAAAAAACTAGGGACCTTTTTACTAGAGAAGTCAAACAAAACCTATTGTTGCAGAGCATGCTTGCCTACAGATGGCAAAATGACAAATCTTTTCAAAGGCAAAGCAAATATAATTGATGGCTTTTTTTTTTTTTTTTTTTTTTTTTTTTTTTTCCCCC
>NW_020799127.1:5408469-5411595 GCF_003259725.1 Athene cunicularia | reverse complement strand
CCCCCCCCCCCCGATTAATGCCCATGCTCTTCCAAACTCTGGGAGACGGCAGCGCCCAACCAAGGGGTGGAGGAGCAGAGCAACGGGACAAGCGACTTGCCCTAGGAGAGGCTGAAGGCTTTGGGAAATGGTGCCCTCCTGGGGCCTCGTCCTCCTCCAGCCCCAGCCAGAGTCGAGAGGAGCAAAGCAGACCCTGTCCTGCCAGCATTCAGCTGCTCATTTCTCCCCAGGGCGAGGAGAGAACCAGCGAAAGGGCAGGTTTTCATGTCTCTGCTCTGCACCCGAGGCAGGTGGTGGTGGAGCCGCTCAGAGTCCCCCCACCGGGCACCCTCCCGCCCAGGTGCTGCACCCGTGTTGGGCTTTGCTCCGTGGCAGGGTAGCCACAGCCCAGGTCGGGCAGGACCTGGTGAGATGCCCTGGAGCCCCCACGGGCCAGGGGCTGGGTGCTGCACCCCATCGGAGCTTCGTCCCCTCCGAGGAGGAAAGGGGCTGCGCAGGGTCAGGCACCCCGGGCACAGAGAGGGGGTGATGGCATCATCGCACCATCTCATTTTGAGTTGTTTATTGTGGGCAAATGAAAAAGCCTAATTTAAAGTCCTGCCGGAAAGTTACATCATCACCATTACCTTCTCAGGAGATATTTTAGGCTCTATATTTAGAGCAGCTCGAGCTGTGCTCGGATTTAACATAGGCAGCTCCTTAGCCAATATAATTAAGAACAGTATCAGTGGAAGGCATGTAAGGAGATTTTCTCCCCAAGGCCATCTAATACAGATGTAATTGACTCTATTTTCTGCTTTCTGCACACGGATTGCCGCAACTCAGCCCCTATTATCCGTCAACAAATGAACAGGATCCAGTGAAAGGGACCTCTTCAACCAGGACTGGTTTTAGAGAATGGAGCACTGGGCTGTGTTAAATCTGGACACAACGCGGCTTCGTTCCCTTCCTTTTTATCTCCGCCGCCTTTTCAAGATGTTTTCCAGTTAAGGGTAAGTCAGCAAATATGTGTTTGGGCAAAGTGTTGGCACTTGCTAAAGAAGAGAACATCTGTCTCAATCAGCTGGTCTATTCTATCGCTGCAGCTCAACGGAGGCTCTCAGCACTGAAAGACAAAACCAGGGCAATGTCTTCAGAAAGGTTTTTTGTGTATGCAGTTGCAATTTTCTTTTGCTAAAATTTCCAAGGGCGGGGACGGAGGAAGGGAGGTGAGAAAAGAAATTAAAACCCATTTGCTTCATAGTAAAAGAGCCCCAGAAAAATCTCCATTTCTAATGTTGCAAAATTCCTGCCGCGTTACCATCGTTGCATTCCCACAGCCAGTTTCGCAGCCCTGAAAAGGATGTCCTTAATAGCAGCAGGCACAATGAATAATAGTTTATTAGCGCAGACGGTAATTTTCTTAGAAATATCTTTGCATTTAGCTGAAAGAGCCCCGACGTTTCCTCGGAGCGCAAGAATGCCTTCGGTTTATTCTAATTGTGTTCCCGTGCACAACATGACGGTGCAGCCCGAGTGGTCAGCACGTGTCGGACGCAAGGAACGTGCAGAAATCAGACAGGGGGGGGGGGGGGGGAGCCTTTGGCACACCTCGAGGCATAGTTAAGGAAGGGCTTTTGCCTTGCTAGACCTGGCCTTGAGTCGGGAGCTTTGCCCAGGCGCCTGTGCCCAAGCCTGGCTTTGTGGATAAGGGGGTGATGGCTGCGCCTAAGCCCCAGCCTGCGGTTTCTCCCCGAGCTGACGCTGTTCGGAGGCGACTCTAACAGGCACTGGAGAGATAAGGAGGAGCAGAAATGGGCCGGAGGGGCCGGAGGGAGGCAGGCAAACACTGCTTCGTGTTTCCCAAAAACCCTTCCTGGCCCTGGGCTTGTTTGGGGGATTTTGTGAGTCATACGAGCCTGATAATTAATTTCGGCTGATTAGAGCGGTAAGCTCCAGAGGGACAAAAGAGGCCGTGCTAGGTTTGAAAAGGATGCTCGGGGCAGAAGGCTGTACTGTAATTTGTTACACATTATAGTCTGCTAAAGAACCTCCTCACAATCTGCCAGGCCTTAATGTCTTAATTTCTCCTTCAGCATTCCCTTTGACACACTATCCAAAGCGATGTATGGCGGGGGATGATTGCATGGGATCAAGCAGAGGGAAATCCAGGAGGGATTACAGCCCAATCCCTGGGCAAACAGGCGCTGGAGTGGCTGAACACAGCCACAGCTGTCTGCCCAACAATACCCAGAACAAACAGCGCCTGGGGAACAAGGCTCGGCCAGGGGCACAAGCAGGCAGGGTTCGGGAAGGAGACAAAACCTGCATTCAGCCCCCTGGGACCCCAGGCCTTTTATGAGCCTTTTCACCCCAGCTGCAAGCTTTTGACTTGTGCTTCAAAATTTTAGAAGCCTGGCTGTAATAAAATTGGGTTTAGGGATCAAAGAGAGCTGGAGATCCAGTGCATATCCGGGCTGGGCAAGGACAAGTGGAGGCGGCCACGAGCAGTTTGTCCTCTTCTGTTCTCCCTCATCTAATCAAACACCAGTATTAGGATTAATAACCTGTCTCACGTTGCCGGTCTTCGGGCGAAAAGAGCCTTTAAGCTGTTGTTTTTTTGAAAAACACAACATGTATGTGCATGATGGGGTTTTTAAGGGATCGTGATTAAATATAGAGGCCGTGCCCAGAGACATTTCTTTTCCAGTTTCAGGGACTTTTCACGTTAAGTCTGCGGAAGGAAAATCCCAGCTCTCCATCCAGAGACACAGTGTAAAGGCTTTCCCTCTCCCAGCGCGTGCGCAGGACAGGTTGCTGGTGACACAGACTGTAAAACCCAAAGCATTGCAAGCCAGCGCTGGATGAACAGCAAGTCAATAATTGCATGAGAGTAGGATCAAATGCAAGTGAATAAATGCAATTCCAGCTCCACTGGAATTCACCAGTCATGCTTCTCGTTCCTTTGGCATCTCCTACGGACCTCGCTAGTGAACTACGTCAGCGACGGAACAGGACAGAAATAAGATGCATGCGAACCGTGATGGAGAAAAGGTGCTTATAAGTAGAAAACCCTTTGTGAGGAAGTGTCTGCCCACCCCCTGCTCCGCACCACCCTCTACCCCGTCTCCCAACAGCCCCCCCCCC
>NW_020799127.1:5368248-5397869 GCF_003259725.1 Athene cunicularia | reverse complement strand
CTGCTTTTTCAGATTGTGCTAAATTTGATCTTAGCCCTTTAAAGGTGCAACGAGAGAGCAAAGTATGCTGCTGCTGCTGCAAGGTAAAAGTCCAAAGGGATGGACCCAGCGCCAAAGCGATAATGGTTAGGCGGCGCGCAGGCAGGCAGCAGTCCCGGGCTGCAGTGGCGTGATCTGGGTGTGGTGGAGCAAGGCGAGGCGGGAGGAAGACAGCGGTGAAACCCAGCCAGCCCGTGATGCCTCCTTCATCTGAACCCAACGGCAACAGCTCTGCCTTGTTCCAAAGGAAAAGGTGTGGGGGAGAGCTGTTAACCGGCCGCTTCCAGAGCTGGCAGAATGTTAAACCGGAGCAGGGAATCGAGTTCCAGCCGCAAAGCTCAGCGCGATGTTTAGCGGTAGCTCGGCTGTGTCTCCACAGCACTGCGGGCCCAGCAGGCATCCCCCAGGCTGTGAGGTGTGAGGAAAGAGTCTCCTGCGAGGCCTCAGGCGAGGAGCAAAGCCCCTTCAGCCTCCGGGCTGGCCCAGTTCACCAGCCGGCAAAGAACCACCTGGGAAAAGCACCCGAGGCTTCGGCTGGAGCCTTTTTCCCTCCCCAGCTCTTTGCATTCATCTGCCTACGAGTTTCCCAGAGAGGAATTTTTCTGGGGTTTTCCTCCTGCCTGAGCTCCGCTCCCTGCCTCACACAGCTGCTTCCTCGCCCTCCTCCTCCTCTGACTACAGCTGCAACATCCCCTTCTCCGCTGCTGCTTCGCTGCTGCCCTTCCCCACCCGCGAGGGAGGATGGAGCCCGCAGCGCAGGAGAAGCCAGGGAGGGGGGGACCAGGACCCGTGGGGTGCAGGGGTGGGAGCTACCCACCCCTCCATTTCCGCGGAGGGGTCTTGCCCCCCATCCCGTCCCGGCAGCAGCCACGCAGCGTTACAGAGGGGCGGGGGGCTGCGGGGTCGTCTCCCCGCTGGTCAGGGAGATGAGGGCGTCCCCGACCCCCTCGACCCGGGGCAGGCCGGCACACACCCCCTCGTCCTTTCGGATCGTGCATCCCAGAGACCCTCCGAGGCGAGGGAGCGGTTCCTCCCGCTCAATGGATGCAGCCAGATTTACTCAGGCTGTTAAGCTGATTAATTGAAATGAAGTTCCTCCAGAGAATCGGCGTGTTCTTTGAGGTCAGGGTCACAACACTGAGACGCTTAATCAGATCTTTCCATTTAGCCCCTCTTAGGCAGGCTGGAATGCAGGCTCTTTCAAAGCCAGGCGGTTGGCGCCAAATTTCTGCTCTGCTATCTTGCCTCTTCCATTACATTTAACCAGCACATCCATCATTATGAAATAAAACCCAACGCTACAAATCCAGCTCAGGTGATCTTTCCGCAACCAAAGCCGGTAGGAAAAAAAAAAAAAAACCAAAACAAAAAACCCCAACAACTCCATCCAAGCTCGATATTGCTGTTGTTTTAAAAAAGCGATGCAGAATGGTGCGGAAAGGGTAACTGTCACTCTAAGTCGGTCCTTTCGGAGGAAGGGGGCAGATGTTTCTGTGCGGATAACAAATTCCTTTATCTGACTGACGCATTTCTCTGGGGAAGGTGGAGGAGGTTATTATAAGGTTGCCCCGGACTATTGTTAAAGAAAGGGTTTTTCATTGCAATTCAAGAGCCCATCATATTACCCAGAGATAAATCACTCCTCTAAGGCTATGGAACAGCTCTTACGCAACACACAAGCCAGATCCCACACGCATTAAAAGCCCTGAAAGCTTGTCCATTGTATAACGGATCGGGCAGAAGTTAGCATATCCAATTAGCACGTACGCTTCTGCGGACCTCTTCCGTTCCCGCGAGCAGAAGAATGTTTCTTACATCTGAATGCATTGATTGAAAATAACGTCACGGTTCCTATTTCTTTATTCTATCAGACGACGCAGGGCCGGTAACTCCATTTTGCTGTATAGCAAGAGGTTTATCATTTCAGTGGCAGGATTAGAAGCGCAATATCGGTGCAGCGCATCTTTAGGCAGAGCTGCATAAGCCATTAAGGAACACACCCCCCCCCAAGCTCTTGGCAATGCCGGCTGGTGTGGGGGTGTTCCCCCCAAAACCAACCCTTTCCCTTTCACTCCTCTGAAAGTTCAAGACAACGGGCCACAAAGTGTTGTCTGTGTCTCAGACACCTATGAGATATGGATCTTTATCAGTCACCACCAGGCTTCGCAAAAGCGAGCGGGGCTTTAAGGAAGTCTGGTCTTCAAGAATTGCTGAGTTTCGCTCTACAAAAATCAACCTCTTTAAGGCACCTTAAACTGAACAGCAACATAAAAAGTGTCAGTCCTTGATAAGCTACCAGTCCTTAGCATAATTTTTTAAAGCACTGATAGTCTGTTTTGCAGCTTTAGTTTTAAGCAAGTGCAATCCCACTGGGCTCCTTCCACCAGCTGTGGGACGGGACTGGACAACCCCACCGGGCTGGCCACAAACTGGGTGGGAAAAAGCAAAACTCCTGGCTCCTCCACAAGCATTTCAACTGGAGAAGGTTACTTTGCATCCTTTCGAGTGACCTGTCTCACTTCGGGGACAGCATGAGTACGGCGTACGTAGGAATATATTCTACGGGAATTTGCTACCAATAACAATTCTGTTGTTTATACTTCTTGCACAGTAAAAAAAAAAATCGAGCCCGCAATCAGATAGCGAACAACTCACATCCATCTTTGCACTTTTTTTTTTTTTTTCTGGTTTGTTAGCTCTGGGGTGAGCCATCCTTTCTTCCACAGACTCGGCCTTGCGGGCTACTCGCAAGACCGTGCACATCTGGATGTGTATGTTGTCCATGAAGAGACGAGCAGTTCTCCTTCCTGCCTGTTTGAACAGCAGCGCTTTTCTGAGGCAAATATTTGTAAACAGACTTGTTTTCAAAGAAGCGAGATTTCAAGGCCAAAACATAAAAATAGACTGCAGCAGATGGAAAGAAGGCACGAGAATCCACGTAGCTGTAACAAAGGCCTAAGCCAGGGTTTCTGAGCAGTCCATGTTTTTTTGACAGCGTTTGGGTGCTAAAACAGCCGACAAATTCTGAGTGCAGAGGCTCTGCCCCCGCTTCCCCAGGCCTTATGGAGGGACAGGGGCAGGTGAGGAGCTGCTGAGCAGCGTGGGTGGGATGGTGTGAAGGCAAAAAGCTTTCCCCAGACATCTAAAATCAATTAGCAGCATTTAGAAGCTATATTTAACTCCCGTTTCTGAAAGCAGGCAGATCTTGGTTTACAGTTTTTCTCATTAAGGCTGTTTACATGTCTAGAGATTCTGTTCCCCAACCCCACACACACACACACAAATCTGGAGAAGATAAAACAAGTATGAAGTACTCTGCTCACAAAGGGGCAACTGCTAGAGCACAGATTTTCTCTGGGAAGACAAAGAAGCATCAGTTTGGAGAGAGTGGGTCAGATTCTGACCTTGCGGTTGATACAGTCGAGTTTAGAACCTGTCCCCTTGTATAGGAGGAGGATAAAACTGATACCAAAGTTCCACCTTCTCTTTGCGAATCATCAAATAAAGTCCCGACCCACTGTGCCGTGCTATACGTGTCAGAGTATTTTGCCCAAGTGTAAAGCCGTAGAGACCCCCCCAGATCTAGTCAGCATATGGGCATTTTGCACGCTCGATATTCCCCTTCCATTCCCCCCATAACCTTCCTCCCTCACTGCTCCTAGCGTGCCCCGTGCTGTTATTTGGCGTTTAACTGATGCTGTGTATGGCGCGAGGGAGGCTGCGCTGAGCTGCTTAGGTTCTGTAGGGTCCCCTCTTCTTTCTTCCAGTCCCTCTGCATCCAAGGTCCTGGGGCAGGCGATGAAGAAATGAGAAGGTGGAAATAATCCGGATGTTCATAGCAAAGACAGTGACGTGTGGTACTGCCGCTGCTCTCTGCATGCGGTACGTTAGCATCACCTTAAACCTCCAGTCCAGGAATGGGACCCTGCTCTGCAAGACACTGACACCCAAAGAAATCAGAGAGGCTGTGAAGGACGGCCATAGCCAGCAAGTCATTTTCCAGCACATTTTGCTTTGTGAACAGCTTTTAAGTCCAAAGGGGAATTATCTTCCCCTCACCGCTGGCCATCAAAAGCTGCGTTGCTTTCTTCGCGTAACAACTTTGCGAAGACAGCAGCGCAGAACTCTACGCAAAAGCTCCGAGGTGACACAAGCTGCTATTTAAGATTCAAATGGACGAAGACACAGCTATCGCCTGGTTATTTTTAGTGGGGACCAAAGTGCAGTGACCTGGCTGCGAGGAGGGTAAATTCAACTGCCTTGGAGCAACTCAGCTTGACTGGAAAGAGCGGGCTGTTAGAAACGAGCCTGGCTGGTGATGGTTTCACCTACCAATGTGACCTGTGCTACAGACCTCACTAGCTTTCCCCCCTCCTGCCAAAGTGGAGCATTTTTTCCGTACCAGCATGTTTACAAGTCTTGAAGTGCCCCGGCCCCCGGCGAGGGGAGAGCTGAAGCTGCCCGTGCCTTCGCACACATGATTCTGGAAGCACAAGGTCAGCCCACTAACAAGAGACACAGCAACATCCTTTAGAAGCTTTTTCTCCTTTCCCGTTGCCATTCGCTTACTACTGTTAAAACAGCTGACAAGACGTGTTAATGTAAGGCAAGGTAATGGGAACTTTGCTGAAAGTGGAGGTCTGCTCTCAGAGGAGCGTGACTCAGTCCCACGGCTATGGATCTTGTGTCCTGCAAGCAAGGAGGGCACTTAATTAAAAATAGGCAGCACAGAAAATGCACAAGTAGAAAGATTTGTTTCCATAATTTCTTTCTCTAGATGTGGCCTTTGAGGGGTGGGACTTCGCTCTGTCCGGAGGGGAAAACAAAGCGCAGCTTAATGCATTGTGCAGCTGTGGCGTGGACACAGGACGGGCTGTCGCCGGCAAGCAAACAGCATCACCCCAGCTGCCCCCCGGGTCCCTGCTACCTGCGTGTGCTCCTGCCCCATGGTAGGGCACCGGGGGAACACACACCCCCCACCACACACACCCCCCCATGCCTTCTGCAGGCTGCGGAGCATCACGCTGTCAATTCACACCCGCCCAGGATCCGGGCTGTAGTCAGCGGTTGAAACTCAGGCTGCTGTGGCTTTACTCTTTACATCCAAGCTACTAGACTCAGCTCATGTGTTACAGACACGTTCCTGCAGATTCGGTGCTCAAAAAGCAGGGTGCGACGCACTGTTGAGGTTCTTCTGGCTACTTCACTGCAAACCTCCTAAACGGGAGCGGGATCATCCACTAGCAGCGGGGGAATTAATCCAGTTTTCGAGATGTGAATTGCTATCTGGAGTTCGTCTGGTCTAAGGTCAGATGTCAGTGGTATGAGCCCCATCCTAGGTGAGATGTAAATGTTATGAAAAGATACGGATCAGTGTCTGTCTTGGGATGGATAACTCTGCTTTTAGCAGCGAAGCTGGCAGCTCACTTTTTTATGTCTCATGGTTCGTGTGGAGGCTACATGGCAGAAAAGATCCAGTCTTACCGAGTTACAGATTGTGGCTTTGAAGGCAGATTCTGCTCAAGATAAATTGAGCTCTTGTACCTTAACTTTTATCCTAAATGCTCTCAAGACTGTGGGATTCTCTCTGAGCTCTAAGGTTTCAGCAGCTTTTGCTGCGAAATCTCAGAGGACCAGCTGGAGAGACGTTATGCCTTGCTGTTGGAGAACTGATTTCCCTCATTGCCTGATTTATCATCAAGAGCAAAGCTCTCCAGTGCGGAGTCCTGCTGCTTGGAAGCAGAGCAGAGCAAGAGTTGAGACTGTTGGTTAGTTAGGCCAGGGTTTGAGGTCCCTTCCTCCCCAGCGCAGGTCTCCGCAGGAAAGGTATCCCTTGCTGTCAGTTTTCCACACAACTTCTTCCTTGCAGAAGGCACAGAGGCTCAAGCTGCTTAGTCTCTGTTTGCTCCCTGCACCCTTGGGCAATTATTTTACCTCCTCGGAAGCAGAAGGCACCAATGTCTACAGTATTCCCACCACGGCGGCTGGCCTGGGGAGAAGGTGCCAAGAAAAACGCCTCCAGCCAGCGGGTGCATTACAGACTGGCTCTTTGTTTTCAGGAGGGACTAAGTCCTCTCAGCATCAGGTCTCGGGTTCCTGGAGCCGTAAAGAGTCCTGCATGAAAGAAGCAGCTGCTGAAGAACGGGCGGATGCCTCACCTCCTGCAAAGGAAGGTTACATCCCCATTTTTGCGTCCCAGGAGAACGTCTCTCTGCAACGGTGTTTTAATTTGCAGAGGATGCGCGAGGCTTGCAGCGCGGTGGCTGAAATCGATACAGCAGTCAGGTGCCCCTTGCTCGGAGACCGGGACCACATGCGCTTTGCCAGAGATGTCTGCTTTGCTTCGCAAGAACATGCAAATGGCTTCGCTGGGAAGGTGACAAGGGATCTCTGCCAGGCTCAAATTACTGTGGATTAGCGAGTGCCTGCCTTGTCGTGCTCCTGCAATTTAAAAGGCACAGGTTCTCACAGACTAAGTGAGCACTTCTGTGGCATAGGCAGAGGGATTTCACACCGGGCCTGGTTTTAGCAGCCCCGTGCGTGTTAAGCGTGGTGTAGAACTCACAGAACACCGCTCCGCTCAGCACCGGGCAGGCAGCGTAGCTCTGCCTGCTGCTGTCAGCAGGTCTAGAGCCAATGTGTAGTTTATGGCCAGCTAGTAGAATCCTAGAATGGTTGGGGTTGGAAAGGACCCTAAAGACCATCCAGTCCCACCCACCTGCCCCGGGCAGGGCCACCTTCCACCAGCCCAGGTTGCCCAAAGCCCCGTCCAACCTGGCCTTGAATCCTTCCAGGGAGGGGGCAGCCACAGCTTCTCTGGGCAGCCTGTGCCAGGGCCTCACCCCCCTCACAGGGAAGAATTTCTTCCTTCTAGCTAATCTAAATCTCCCCTCTGTCAGTTATAATATAATGGGTATCTGTCCAGCAAGAAGGCTGCCAGACCAGTGGCTTTCCGAGCGAACGGCTGCTCTCTGAGTGGGGAAGTAGGGTTAGAAAAGGAGTACGACCACCGCCGACAGCTGATGCCCAGGGCAGTACAGAGCAGGGCACCCTCCCTCCACATGTCCTGCTGTGGGGGCCAGGAGCCCTCCAGAAGAAGGAAAGGGCATGGGCTGAGCTGAGCTTTAGACTGGCCCGTTTGCTCTTCTTTCCCAGCCTCTTGATCTCTTAATCAGCCTGTTGATCTGTTTACTTAACTAGCTACCCATCCATCTGTATTTCTGTATCTAATAGATGTTCTAATGCACATGGGATTTTATAAAAACTCACCCTTATTCAGTGTTCAGTAGTGTTTGACTAAAGCGTCAAGTATCTTCTTCCTCTCCTCCACCTCACTGGAAATCCATGTATCCAAATTCGGTACCTTTCAGAATGTAGGAGATCAAAGTGTTTGCGAATGTTATTTTTAAGTGGAGAATTATAAAGCCAATGGAGGATTTAATTTGGCATTTGCTGGGTTTAAACTTCTCCTCGGCCAAATGAAGTTGTTATGATTGAATTGTGACTGTAAGCCTCACTAATTACGGTGCAAACCAACCTATGGGTCTCTTCACCAGGATATCAAAACATGAGGGTTCTGTGGGTTGAAGGAAGCTGTTTTTATGATTTGCCTTTAATATCTCTTTGATAAACTGTGTTACAGGCTGACCTCTGAGTTCACAAATGAATGTATGCTTGGCTTCCAAAGGTATCTCCATGGAACAAGCCCATGCCTGGGGTGACAAAAAAGTCCAGATATAGGTGTTACGTCTCTGTAGTATCCAAGCAGGGATGCAGAGATACCTCCTGGTGCTGTGCAACGGGCTGATACACACCAGTGTAAAAACTCCATTGTCTTTAGCAAGAATCCAGATCCAGCCCAGAGTTGCTAGTGCTAGAAAATGGATAGAAAAATTTGCGGGGGAGCCGAGATCAAACTCTTCCCAAGCCCAATTGACTCCAGGCCATGAATTTGCTAGTGGCTCTGCTTCCTCAGAGGGCATAATTTCTATCCCACAGGACATGTAGCTCTTCTACCACACTTTAGATGTAATTTTAATTCCGAATTTGAACAGAGAAACGTCCAAAGATCCTCAGGAAAAAAAAAAAAATATTTATTCGAAAACAATCTTTTTGTCTAAGGTCTGTCATAATAAGACATCTCAGTGTTAAAGCACTCATGTGAAATAATATTTATAGTATTTAAAAAAAAAAAAAAAAAAAAAAAAAATTTACTTGAAATTTTAACTGTGGACATTGACTTGTGACTGACTGCTTCCCAGGTTCTCTCTCTGTTTTGCATGTGGCTGCTCTCAGAGGTGAACTGCCCTGCTACCGTTTATCGCGTCCTGAAACGTGCACCTCTTTGGGATCATATTGCACTGAAGGCCTGGCTCAAAGTTTATCAAGATTAACTGGAGTCTTTCCATTCCACTGATTTCTATGGCCAGTGAACTAGTATAAGAAATCAATTAAGTGGTAACCCAAACTTTCATTCAGAACACATCCCAACTTTCTTTTGGCTGGCAAGCTTGGGTCACTCTCTACTTACCGTTTCCTTTTTCCGCACAGTTCTTTGCAAAAGAGGATTTGGGCTGGTTCTTATGGAAAATAAGAAAGCAAGAAGCCAAATGAGAGAGCTCTTTCTGAGCTTTCAAAGCCTGTGTAAAACTTTGTGTTTGGGGGCTTTCTAATGAAAGCCCTTCAGAGGTCTGCTCCTCTACAGTGATTTCCTTCTCACACTCTGTTTCTTTATGAATCCTTCTGTCTCAACTGCCTCCAGAAGAGTTAGGACAGAAATGGATATAGCCTGGTTTTATTTGCCGACCCTCCAGGATTTGTCTGACCAAGGTCCATCAGCCTCCACCCACCCCCTTCCACTGTCAAATCCTATATCTCAGCTTAACAGGGATGCAGAAGAACTCGTGTGTCTGAGACTAGCTGAAAAATGATTTGTTCGAACCATCTCATAATATATGGATGATGGAAGTCTCCCACTGATGACCTGTCAGGCAGCACTCCAGCACTGGGTGCTGGATGGGATGACACATTCACAGATAACAAACTTTGCTGTCAATCACTCGCGTTGTTAGACGTGGACTTGACGTGACAGCTATGGCTAACAACAGTTTTGATTGACGCGTATACGAATTGCAGAATATGGAATGTGAATAGAAACAGGACTCATCTCCAACTGGACATAGCCCTTGTGCATTTTAAAACCCAGGGCAAAAAGCAAGCAAGTTTTAAAGTGTCATGGGCAGAGCACCTTGCCGTAATGCTGCCCTGGCATTCACTTTGATTACCTGTTGGGGAACATTAAGCTCATTTCTGTTTCATCGCAGTGGCTAATAGCATCCTGATGGAAAGTCCAAGTGCTGTAGGTGGTGGCCAGCCCAACCCCAGCCCGGCGGCGTCTCAAGACAGTCCTGTGCTGACACTGCATGCTACTGCAGCATGCAGGGTTCCTCATGTCAGTCACCCGATAATGAGCTGTCTCCTAATCTCACTGCTTAGCCCCAGGACTGGCTGCTTCCTCGAAAACCGAAGCAGCCATCTCTCTCCACTGTGGAGGGCAGGGGACCTTTCTGGCATCTGCTGCCACGCTTGTTTTTGCATGCGGTGCTGTGCTGCCCTCTTTGCTCCTCTGTCACTAGGTCTGACTTCGTTGTCTGGGGTCAGCTGTATGGCCAGGGCTTCCCAGTTTGGAGAGCACGTAATTCCCTAGAGCAGCAGACGCTACTGCTTCTTCCAGGCACCAGAGCCGGTACCTGAGCAAAGGCAGCTCAGGAGCACCATCCGAAGCTTTAGGTTCAAGTGGGGAGCATCAGGCCAGAAAGGATGGACACAGCCAGCCAGCTAAAGCAATTTTTGCTGGCAACAGCCCAATTGCTCATCCTCACCTGGTTGCCACTTCTAAAAGTCCCACTCAGAGAACGCAGTTCCTCAAGCACACGGGGCTGACGCTTTGCAGGGCTTGCTCTACGCTTTCCTGCGCCTGTCCTCTCTGCTGCCTTTCCTCTCCTCTCTGAACCCTCTCAGTTATTTTAGGCGAGTGACGGAATCCAGACAGGTCTGTCTCCCAGGAGGGGAGCAGAGGGCGGTGGAGCAAGGCAAAGGAGGGGAAGTCAGCTGGTGAATCAACAGCAGGCCAAGGCATGCTCTGGGACGTGGCTTCAGGGAAGTTATTCATCTTGTAATTCACCCTTGGGTTCTCTTGGCCTCATTTTCCCATCGCTAGGT
Organism: Athene cunicularia; assembly: GCF_003259725.1. NCBI lineage: Eukaryota > Metazoa > Chordata > Aves > Strigiformes > Strigidae > Athene > Athene cunicularia. The sequence continues at coordinate 5,387,609 of NW_020799127.1, read as the reverse complement.
CTATTATTTCTGTCATTGTGAAGGTATCCTGTCGGAGCTGTCAGGCTGGGAGTGGCCCACCTCCCCGCTGACAGAGGGCAGAAGGCATGGGAAAGTGTCAGCCTGCCAAGATTGCACGCTCGGAGCAGAGGCTGCTCGCCTCACGCTGGAAACTTGCCGGTGGCAGATTGTTAATGTCATTACAGCACTTACACAGGAGCAGCAGGTTTCGCCTATCAACCTGCTGCAGGCAGACGAGGAGGAGAACAGGGAGGGGGGGACAGGGGGAAGGGAGTGGGCGTCCGGCGAGGAAAGGCGGCTGAGAGTCGCTCGCAGACGTGGAGCCAGCAGCGTGCCCCTTCTGCCGGGTACTTTAACAGCATCCACCCGGGGCTCACATGGAGGCAGCCGGGGCAGAAGAGCTTTAGAAATGCAGCAGGTGGAAGGATGGGTTGTCTGGGCTGGCATCCCCGGCACACTTGTGTCTCCGCGAGCACCTCAAATGAAAGAGAGAAAAAGGCACCAGGCGCTCCTTGGGGATGTGGGATGGCTGGGCGCTCTCGCCAGCTCCTTTGTGGCAGGTAAATCCATCCACAACCTGCTGGCTGCTGGGGCCGTGCTGCAGTGGAAAGGGGTGAGCCGGATCCTGGCTGGTGCTGAGCACCTGGGCCTCTTTCTGCAAGGGCTGCAGGAATTCAGGCTGCTCAGAGGAGACTGCTACAGCCAAGTGTCCCTCCTCTAAATGGGCACCGTACCATCCCACTGCTGTGCTCTCATGAAACACTGTACTTTGGGCAGGTTCAAGCCACAGCTGGGCTCAGGATTTAACATATCAAGAAGAGTTAGGACAGGAGAAAACATGCAGAAATGTAGTTTCTTTTTCCACCCCCTAAACCCCATCTTTGCATTCCAAAGGACTCGGCAGAGGACAAATCCCAGGGATAAGAATCCAAGTTGGGCTGAGCCCGGAGCTGTGAGGCTGTGAGATCCACATCACCTACCCCCAGCACCCTTTTCCTTCAACACTCCAGACCAGTTGCTCAGTTTGAGACTGGAATCAGCAAGCTAAAGAGTGCTCTAACCGAGCCACAGAAAGGAATCGATCCTGAAACGTTAAAATAGCTTTATTGTTGGTGACAGGCATTTCTGTGGCAGGAGGAGGAGGGATGCAGCAGAGTCTCCGTCTCTCTGTGTGCAAGTGACACTTCAGTGTTTTGCTTGGTTACAGTTCTGTCAGGGCTCAGCTGAGATCAGAGCCTCACTGGGCCGGGCAGTATGGGAAGGGACGAAGGGGACAGCCCCAGCCATCAGAATAACCAGAGAGCGAGCAAGAGAGAAAACAGAAAAGGACATGACTTAGTGTCACCCATGAAGGTAATGGAAGAGAGGCCACGTCTCCCAGATTCCCCCTCCAAGGCCACAGTGTCTCCTGCAAAAGGGGGACACAGAGCCACCAGCGCTCCCCTTCCCGTGCCGGGACACGAGGGCTAGAGCCTCGCTGCCTGCTCTGTGCCCACGCGGCTAGTGCTTGCCAGGCAGCCTGTGCCAGCATGCCGGGCAGCCCAGGAGCCCAGCCGGGGCTCTCCAGGGGCCACACTGGCCGAATCACCCTCCACCGAGAGTTAAATCGGATTTTGAGGGCAGCCACACAGCCAGGAGCCTGCAGGTCGTGCGTAGATGCAACGATAACCGGAGAGAAGGGCTGGTGCGTGGGACCAGCACCTGGCACCGAGAGCCCGTCCTCCCTCTCTCTTCCAAGCAGGTCCGGGTGCAATGTGCATTGCTCCAGGGGAGATGTGTGCCTGCACCCCTGCTCCAAAACCCTGCGAGCCTTCAGGGCAGCACTTTGAACGCTTAAGCAGGTTACCTTTTCTTTTCCTTTGAATGCTTAGCCTCTTAAATCAAATCTAACTCAGGTTCAGTGCAAACTGACGAGGGAAATCCGGAGCTGCTTGGGGCAAAAGCTAATGTGTTAAGCACTGAGATAGAGTCCAGATGTAGAACTCTCCAGGGCCACAACGGGTCTTTGAGCTGCTTGTTTGACACCTCTGGTTTAGACATTAAAAGTCCCACCGGGGAGGAAATCCTCATGGCCTGAGTTATGTGCTATTTACGGATGGGGCTCTGGGCAGCCCTTGAAAGAGTTTGTAATAAAACCTGGAATAATAGTAAATTATTAGCATAGACTAGGAAAGGGGCTTTATTTTTTAAGGCAGCTGGTTTTATGGATTTTTTTTTTTTTTTAATGCTGGATGAAGATAAAAATCCTTCTGCCTCTGAGGAATAAGAGAACGCAGAAGAGGCAGAGAAGTGTGTGAAAGCTCCAGGTCCCATTTGGAAAAGCACTCGGCAGGCAATAAAACCATGTTTTTCCAGCTAAATTGTTTGCATGTGATCGCAGAGGCTTTTCCCCTCGAGTCAGAGCTGGGGCTCACACAGCAGTTACTGGCTGGATGCTTCAGCTTCCCATTTGGAGTCCTGTGAATCTTCCCCTCTCTCCGCTCCTCTCCGGGTCCCAGGTTTTAAATTTTGTTGCCCACCTATGAAGTTCCCCCCCTCCCCGCGCTCCACTCTCCTGACTCCCCCGTTCTGCCCTGCCAGGTGACCTCCCTCAGATCACTTCTCTTCCTTCAGATGCTCTTCAGGGAGGAAAGTCCGCGTGGGACCAGGTGCTGCTGGCCTGCCACACGCTCCGTGCCGTGCACAAGTACCAGCCGCGGTTTGAGTCACCCGGGGAATCGCACGCTGCCACCCCCACATCTCCCACACCCCTCCCAGCTCGCAGGTCCCTCTCTCCTCCAGACATGCCTTGCCCGTGTCCCAGGCGCTGCTGCCGGGCTGTGACAGAGCCCAGCACCTCTCTCACCGTCCCAGCCTGGGGCCCGGCTCTTTGCGGGGAGCGCTTATTAACTCCGGTATCTGACTGCCTGGGAGCTATGGGAAGGGGATTAAGTAGCTGCTCATGTCTTTCTCAGCTCACTTTCACCATCCCAGGAGTGAATCACAGTGGATTTTATTCTTTTTGACGCTCCTAAAACAAGGAACTGACTCTTCATTTGGACAGAAAGGAGCACGTTTTCCTGAGCACGCTGCAGCAATTACAGGGGTCTTCACCCTCAGGTGGGGGTGTTCGAGCACTCGATGGAGTACAGCCATACGGAAAGCTTTCAAGCCAGGCGTCTGCCCCACTCCCAAAAAAAGACAGGCAGAGCACTCCGGATCCAGGCAGCAGCCTGACAAACGCGCTTCCCACTCGTCCTTCGGGCTGGTAACACAAACCCTCCACCCCAGGGCTGCACTGCTGCGGCACGGGGGCGAGCAGGGCACCCCTCCAGCAGCCGCACCTTCCTTCTCCTCACCAGCTGCCCAAAGCACGCCCTGCGCTTGCCAGGAGAAGCCAGAGCCCTCATCAGCTCTTTGTCCGTGTTCACATGCATTACGCACACGGCTGTCATCATTCTCCCTAACCCAAGTACTTTAGGGATGATAACACAGTGTCTGCATGGCTTTCCTCTCCCCTGATATGACTGGAAGTGGCAGGATTTCTCCTGCCCATCACCGGCTGCCCTTGAGTTGTCTTCTAGACATGTTGCTGCTTTTTTTTTTTTTCCCTTCCAGGGCTTTATTTTTTTCTTGTCGCTCTGTTTGCTTGTTTATTTTCCTCCCTGCTTGGTGTTAACCATTGAGACAGAACGTCCAAAGCAGCTACAGGGCTCGTTCAAAGGGTGACAGAACTGAAAGGATGGTTTTTTTCTGTTGGTAAAGATGCTACTTTAGAGCAGTCATTCTCTCTGTATCAAAGAGGACACGTCCAGTGAACGCTGTGGGTTTCGCTGGTGCCAAAGACTTGCAAGGGACTGTAATGACTGCGCCGCTGAGCAGAGAGCAGAGCAAGGTGCTGAGCTGCCACCCCCTCAGCCACCCCGCTCTCCATCCCCTCTTCCCTGGGACATCGCTGCACAACCTCACAAGACCGGGCTGCGATCCTGGCTGCTGCCGGAACAGACAATGATTCATGAGGAAGCGCAGGAGACCTAAATATATACATGAGGGCAGATTTTCTAGAGAGCTCTGCTCACATACAAGTACCAAGGCAAAAGCCAGAAAAGCACTACAGCCCAAAGTTATCCCCACAGCAGCTCAGATGCACAGGCCTCTCCCGACTGTCTGGCCCACAGAGATGAAAAGAGGCAATCTGATCTGCTGTGGGATTTGTCTCCCAGGGAGAGAGGAATGATTTAGTTCTCTACATGGAGGTCCCCTCAGGAGCAGTGGAAAGGAACCACAGTGCAAGGCTGGAGAGATAAAGGGCTTTTCTGCTTATGAGCTGCACCACAGTGTCTCCAGTACTCCTCAGCTGTCCCTAGACAAAGCAACATACCACAAGGGTCACAGACTTGGCTGGGATCAACCGTCAGGGTTTCACAGACCTCGCTGTAGATTTGCTGGTTTACAACAGTCGAGGCCCATCCCGCTCACCCTGCTCATGTCAGTATTACGCTGAAGGTTGTAGAGGAATAACCCAGAGAGCGTGACGAAGTACGCAGAGGCACCACCAGCGAAACGCAGCCACCGCTGACGCAGAGTGCAGCTGGTGTCCACAAGTCAAAGCGGCACGGTAGAGAAACATGGGGGTGAGGGGGAACTTAGCAACGTCCCAGGGAGGCCCCGGGTCTGTCAAGCTTCTGTGTCACTCCAGACAGCCCCTGTCTGAGCAGCTTCCTTGAACTGATCACCGAGATGAGCTGCCAGTGCCCAAATACTGATCTCTCTGACCTGCTGACTCATCTGTGCTAGCACTCCAGCAGAAGGGACCTGCTCATCTCGCCCATCCAGTCCCTACTCAGGTGTGGCTGCATTATTTGCTCAATGATTACTGAAATAAAACCATCATTAAAAGCAACTCCTTCCACCTTGCCATGTATGTGGGCTCCTCTCTCCGCTCCTGGTAGGAAGCTCCCCGATGTTTGAGCAGGCTCCTCCACTTCCACGCTGGTTCCTCCCAGCTCTGGGATGTCTCCAAGGAGCGGCTGCTCTTTAGGATTGTGTTGTGTCCAAGCAAGGACCAGCCTGAGGGCTGAGCCCCAGCTCAGAAATCTGTTTGCTCCAAGTTTGTACCTTGTGCTTCAATTCGTGAACAGTGTGTCTGGTAAGGTGATGTTGGGAAGGAGAAAACAGAGGAGGAAGGATGGGACCGGTAGAGCACTGGAAGCTTTAACTCAGAAGTGGCTCCATCTCCCCTGCTTTATTAGAAATGGGGGCAGGAGGGAGCAACAAGCTAAGCTAAAAAAAAAATTACAATTTTCAAACCCATATATTCCATATAACATAGGCTAAGCCTCAAAACGAAACAAAGAGCCATTAGAGCACATCTGTGTTTTCCAGTTCAGAGCTCTTACTGCATTTCTGCAGTTGGGAGCCGACCCCCAACACACCGAAGCCAGGAAATTCAGCAGCACGCTTTGGCACTGGCATGCATAGCTATTTCCTCAGAGAGCAGGTTCTTGCAGCCTAAATGCACTCCACATCCTGGGAAATCTCTGGGGAAGCAGCTTGTAGGGTGGTAGAGCTGTGGCAGCAGTCCCGAACCACACGTTCTAAAGACTGGGACTGGTTTTCATTTACCTCCTCCACCCCTCATTTACCTTCTCCAGCCTGGCCACCAAGCTCTGCCACAGAGATGCCTGCTTCTGCTTCACAATAGTGGAGAAACCCCAAAGCAGAGCTGCTCCCAATCCCCCTCCCCAGAGAAATCCTCGCTGTGCCCCGGCGGAGCGGGTGACCGGCGGGACAGATAAAGTGTGCAGGAGCCGCTCAGCACACGCCTGGCCGGTGCGTGTCTGAGCGAGACGCACGCACGGAGCCAGCGCTGGGAGGGACAGAGGTTACGATATTGTTCGCATGCTGCCAAGCACCCGGGCAGCAGCCAAACACAAAGATTATATGGTAGAAGGAGACACAGCCCTTCTCTGCACCTTTGATGTAGTTTTTATTGTATTTCAGACAGACACTGGAGGAAGACAAGCCACAGAACTCGCAGAGATTAATTTGCAAACGTTCGGCTGAAATATTTTCTTTTTGAAAACCAGATATTTCACCCTTTCTATGCAGCAAATCCTTCTCACTTTTATTTCTGTGTAGTACTGTAACATCTTGTGACATTCTAGTGGCTGCAGAGAGAGGCAGAGCTCTTCTGCCAACTCATCATGATGTCAAATATGTGGAGCCCAAGAGATTCAGCTCAGGTGTATAAAAGAGTTTGTTCTGCCTCTCTGAAACAATGGAAATTCAAAAGCGGGACACCATAGGATCTTGCTGGGAAAGTCTCTTGCAACACTCAAGCCCCAGAGAAAGCAAGCTGACATTTACACTATGTTTAAAATATATTAAACTAACAAGGATTTTTCTAGGAAAGAGGGTAAATTTGGGTCACAACTGCTGTTTGCTCAGAAGAGGGTAGGCAGTCTATCTGTTTACAAGTGTGGATTTGTTTTTTCCTGTAGCATACGCACACATAGTGATCTCACAGCCCGATCCTGAAAACATTTTTACTGAGAGAGCACTTGCTATAGGAATTGTCCTGCAGGACACACAAAAAAAAATATTTGGACTATAAATCTTTTACACAGATATGGAGATAGCAGTATGTATCCAAGGAGGAAAGTGTGAGGAAGACTCACTTCAAGCGCTTGCAACACAGGTATTTATAAATTAAACCAGCTCACAGAGAGAGCCCAGATTCAGAGACAAAACTCATTACTGTTAATAGCACTGAGCTGATTTTCATGAGGAAAGAAATCATTTGTACTGCTCTTCGAACCAAACCTAAATATGAAAGTATTTTCCATAGAATCAACAGGTCTTTAATCCCTCAAATTGGTGGTTTGGACAAAGACTACAGCAGCGCGTCTAGCAGACTATGGAGGACTGCAAATGAGTTTCACAGACAACAGCTTGCCTTGCTTCATCCACAATTTCCTGTGCCCACCTTGGAGACTAAATTAGACACACTTGAAGCCCTCTCTTTAAAGAGAGGGGATTCTTCTCTGAATGGGAGCAGCCATGCAATGTGGAGCTGGGAAATGCCTGGGATTTCTGGCTTAGCTTTTGATTCCCAGGGCAGCTCAGCTCTTCCTAAAGGCAACATGTCAGAACGTTGGGTGTACAGCTTCTCCGTTTTCCCATTTCATCTCCCATCTCATGACAAATGAGAATAGCTGGGACCTCCACTATATATACTGCCAGCGTCCCTTCCTAGAGAGGGAAAAAATAACCCTGCGCTACTCCATCCTTTGAGGAAACAAGAGAACGTTTGTGTCTCACTGGTGCCTTTAAGCTTGGCATAAACTCACCGTGCAGCACTGTATTTGATTCCCCAAGGTCTGTTCACATCCGTTCAAACTAGAGGGGTGCACTAGTGACAGGAATTGCCCAAACATTTGCTAAATATAACCAGTGTTTTGTGCTGAGGCTCCAAGGAGGAGGATGCTCCTGTGGGTAAAGCTCAGGATTGAAGTTCGGCAAAAGAGCATTTTCCTGCCACTCTTTGTCGGTGCAAGTGCCAGTTGGCTGAAGCTCTCCAAAGGCATTTAAGCACATCGTCCTTCACTGGGTCACGGGAAGAACGGCCTGACGTGGCGCAGTAGTGAAAATTAGTAGTACAGTGTAAATCAGGTGCAGGTTTGCCAAGGTAAGTGTAATCCCCCGAATGTGAAACTAGTACAAGATGAGAACCATGTTGCCTGGTTGCAGAGAGACCTGGCCAGGCTGTCGTGGATCCCGGACAAGCCCCCTGGACACTTCTGTCTGGGGTACTCATTGCTACTGGGACAGCAGTGAAGCAAACCTGAAGAATAAATCTGCCAACCACCCGTGAACCTGCCCCAGGCTTCAACAGTGCTGCACGTGAACGGAGGGCTGGGTACCTCCCTTTCCCCCCCGCCCATCTTCGCTTTGCATTTAGGCCCAGAACAAACACAAGCCTTCGCCCGTCTCTTTCAGCTGGGAGCCGTTGTCCAACGTAGCATCTCTATGCCTCCAGCTCTGCCTCAAACCTTCACCTGACACTCATGCAGAACCTAAACGAACACTTTCCTATCTCCAGCCCAGATGTTTTCTCACTTGCAATATTTTCCACCAGAAGTACCAAACTGCAAAGCAAGGCTGGAGAGGGAAGGTGCACACTTTGCTTTAAGAGGAATCCTGATGCACTCTGAATAGCCCTTTCTTCTCTTTTGGTATGTCCATCCTTTGGGGATGAGGCCACTTCCTGGCTTGAGTTTTAAGCTCTTTGCCAGCACAGTTACCATCACTGTTGGCTGTAAAAGTTTGAATCCAACTTTTGTTAGCCCACTCAATGTTAGCAATGAACCCAGTCACCCCAGCTAAGATCTGGAAACACTCTCCACCATCTGACACATGTTCTAGCGAGCAGAGGTCGGCGCATCTGCCTCCATCTCACATATTTGCACGTGGCTTCTTGCCCAGACTGGGATCTCAGGTATTGCCCACAGCAAGCTGGCCTGATTTGTACTCTACCAAGCTGCCCAAGGCTCCAGAAGGGGAGAGAAGTTGCAGCACTACACTGCAGCTGGGACGGTGCTGCCAAGCAATACCCTGCCGCGTTGGGCTGACCAGCGGTACGTGGTCAGACTTCCAGTGCAGGTGGGATAGACCCAGCCTGCATTTCAGCCAGATCCCCAAGTCCTGCTGGGACCTCCTTTTTGGGAAAACCCAGCATAAAACATACCCTGATCATCACAGTAGAGCAAGAGGGGAGATGCATCAACATCCCACATCACTTCTTTGAGTAGCCTCGGCAGGAGCTGCCTCCCTCAGCTACAGGAGAGGGAAATGGTCAGTAAGAGTGTGCAAAGACTCACTGGAGAATCCCCAGCAACATCCCAGCCACACAGCCCACAAACCCCTCAAAGAAGCACCAACAACAGACTCTCCTCCCCCAGCAGGTAACTGCAGTTACTATTTGCTGTCGGGAGCAATCCTTGAGTTATTAGGTTTTAACAGCTTGGCTAATTCCCTTTAACAAAGCTTTTGACCCAACGTGGCAGGAAGATTGGGGCCGGTCTGGCATTCTTGAGGGCACTTCAGAAAGGAGCAAAGAAATGCAGAGCCAAGCTAAGGGACTGTGGCTATCTCGGCACAGAGCTGTGTCAGGGCTGAACGCTGCCCCAGCAAACAGCCAGACGGGCAGCACAGAGATGCTTCCACAGCTCCTGCGCTGGCTTCTTCAACGCTCTGGGTTTCCCCTCCCAGAATTCCTGTATAGGTGCGCATCCCGAGGGATTTTCCCAGCTTCCATGGTGGTAGCTGGAACAAACCGCTTCTGCTGGACCTCAAGCACATCCACAGAGCACCCACCCCAGTGCCGTCCTGGCTGGGGGGGGATGGCACACGTTAAGGCAGGGACTCTGCATCCTCACCCTCAGGGAAGAAAGCTGAATCATCAGCGACTGACCACCACAAGCGTGGAGCTGAATTTGGATTCATTTCTGTCCCAGGTGAGGAATACGGTGGCATAACCAAGAGAAAGACAGCCAATATTGGCTTTAAGAGCAGGCACCCCTCTGCGCATTTTCGGTGTTAAGCTGAGCCGAGCTGATTTGGACCTCGCAGAGGGAATAAGCATCTGTGTGGCCGCATTGTCATCCCTTTGCAGAGTGACTTTCTTCACTACAAGGGGAGATGTGTTCAGCAGCCTGGGGCCCACTAGGGGTATTGTGCTGCTTGCAGACTTTAAAATAAATAAGTCTTGATCCCTCAGCTATAACCCTCAGCAGCATCAGTGTCAACCTCTGTCTGTCCAGGCCTGGGTGAACACATCCTCCAGTCCCGCTCTGTCCCAGGCCTGTTCGCAGCGTTTGAACTTTACTGACATTGTCAAGACAGAGTCCACAAGGCAGCAGCTTTGTGAAATGACTTTCTGAAGAGACTGCGACCTAGTGTGGGAGGGTGAGGGCAGCCATTTGGAGAGCAAACAAGAGCAGAAGAGAGAAAAATGCAGTTTACGACGGGCACAAATGTTAAAGCCTGCGAGAAACACAGAGAACATTAATCCATTAAGGACCAAATGGATGCCATAAACGAGGAATTTTTGTTCTATTCCTATTGCTTTGATAATAACTCCATGTTACTGAGCATTTACCCAGCCTGCAGAGGAGAAACTAAGTCTTAGCCTTCTGCGCACAAGCTTTGTAAACCAGACTTCGCTAAGGAAGAAGTTTCTTATGACAGTAATTTCCTCACTGTACAAATTTCCATCCCTTTTCCATCAGAAAATCTCCCCTTGTCCATCCCTTAAAGAGGATGCCCAGCCAGCTGATGTCGCATCTGCACTTTTAAGCGGCAATTCCAGAGACTAAAGAAAGACTAAACCGTGCAATTCCCACATGTTGCATGCTAGCCATTTCCTCCCTCTACATTTATAGCACGCGCTATCCTTGATTAGCAGAAGGGATGTTGGAAGTACCTTGGGTAATTAGCTAGCAAGAGAGAAGGATTCATTCCTGAACTTTGAAGCGGCAGAGCGTGCTAAATGTCAGGATGTGATGTTGTATTGGCGTCACTTCCTCTCTTTCAGTCTCACCTTCCTTTTCTCTTTAGCCAACAATTAAATCATTCTGCAGAGGGCTGAGGACACGGTATATTACCCAGATCCTGTTTAAAAATGAAACTCGCTGGACTTTTGGGGCTATGATGTGAAAACAAATCCGTTGCTCTATGGTTTCATCTTGCAGGTGAAAGCCTTTTGCAAGATTTTAACCTTCCCCTTTTGCTCTATGTTATTCTCCTGCCCAGATGCCACCAGCTAAATAAGAGCAATTTTCTTTTCAAATGCAAGGAATGGCAATAAACTTGGCAGGAAAGTCGCTCCTAAGCAAATGGTAAGCCCATTATATGCAAAAGAGTGGGAGCTTTGCTGTCATGGGTGGATGTATTGCTGGTTGTCTGACCCTCATGGATCCAATCTTAAGAACAGAATCAGACTCTAAAAAGAGATTTAAAAAAAAAAAATCAAGCCAAATGAAAATGGGCTAATAGATATCATGAATAAGGACTTTTCAGTAAGGTCTTCCAAGGCAGAGAACTAGTTTTCCCCAGAAGCTGGTCGTTTTCAAATTAAGACATTAAATCTCAAGCTAAGCTCAACTCTGGAATATATTAACAAAAAGTAAGGCAAAAGCAGCCTTTTTTCTTTTTCTTTTTTTTTTTTCCTCCCAAACCAAGAGGATTGCACCAGTTTAATATCAATCAGTTTTAAAACCATACACTTACTCTGATGCAAAGCCATCTACCTGCACCTTAGACAGGCCCAGACACCTGTAGGGAATAGGTAGAGCAACTTTACTGACTTACCACCAGCGAGCTAAGCTGGATTCATCACCTATTGCATTGCTGCAAGTTAACGTGGCTCAGTGCAACAGCTACGAGCTGCATCGCTGTGTCTGCTCATACCCTCTGGTAGGGAAAGCAAAATGGTGGGAGAGGGTAACACCAGGAACGCGTAAAATAAACTGATCTGCAAGCGCCTGAAACGCAGCAGGAAAGACCAGCTCTGGGATTTAGAAGGCAGGAGATGCCCTGTAGCCCAGCCCCTGCTCAGGCAGATGTTAGAACAGATCTCCTGGTCTCCCGAAGAGCAGCCTCTGGTATAGACACGTCACACCGCACTGCCAAAAGGTTCAGTCCTGACTTTCAGGAATTCCCTCACGGTTTATGCTCCCGCTGTTGTAACTTTTCTGCGACAAGAGGTACAAGGGACGCTAGATTCTTTGCTTTCTCAGATCCGATGGACTTGATGCATGCAGACTACCAAACTGCCAGGAAATAACTTCCTCTCGTCATGCAGCTGTAGCCAAACTCACACCCCAGAGATGAAAGGGGGAATGCAGCTTATCTCCAGTCCCCCTTTAACACCAGTTTCATGTCCACAGCAGAATACAGGATGGCTTTGAAAGCAGAGGACGACTAAGGGTAGAAAGCAATGAAGAACTGACTGATCTTTTAATATCGCAGGCAGCGTCCTGTCTCATAGTCACATTTGGAAAAAATTCTCTTCTTAAGAAACAAACAGTAACGACGTTATATTGTGAGTATTGTGGCAAATAAGTTGCAGTGAATGGTTGAAGGTATCTTTTTTCATTTCTCCCTGCCTGTGGAAGGTTTTTTCAGTAGATTTATTGTTTTGAAGTAAGTATTTCTTCCCCAGTTTTGTCAGCTCCTGTTTGTTCACAGCCCAGTCCCCACATATTTTTGACAGCCAGCTGTTCGACGGCCTGCGACTGGCACGCTGGCTCACCTGGTTCCCTTCCAGTTCTCCGCCTAGCTCCTGCATGACGTTAGCATGGCAGCCTATTTCTGATGACTTTTGTGTGTCTGACTTTCAGATTCATTTCTAAATTATCCATACCCGTGGCTTTCCCTCAGACAAACGCTCCTGGAGGAAGAATGCAACAGGTGACTGGGATTACGTGTCCACATGCAAATACCATTGGCTTGTGGATTCATCGCCTGTCGCAACCAAGGGTGAGCAGAGCTCGCAGGTGAGGCATTTATAGGAAAACGGGTTTCAGAGTTACACAGTTCACGATTTTGTCAGGGAGGCAAAAACAACGCAAAACGATCCAGTTCGACACCCAAGTCACCTGGAAAAATTCGAATTTGGGTGTGAATTCCTGGTCCTTGTCAGACACGTTTGGTGCTGACAACTGTAACAGACATGACTCAGGGCCAGGTGGACTCTCATCCTGATCCAGCTTAACTGTTCAAATACTGGAAAACGTTTCTCCTACTCCTGCCCAGCGTTTGTGCTCCTCCAATGTTCACGTTCATTCAGCTTCCAATCAAGTGGAAAGCAAACATCTCTGGGACATGGAGAGCCTTTTCTTCCTGCCTTTATTTCTTTTCTCTCTCGCATTCTTCCTTTTGCCAGACTCTAGTGATCAACGGCCGAGATTTGAAAAAAAAAGCAAACTAAAAAAAAAACCAACAAACCAACCCAAAACCCAAACAAGAGGGGGAGCAGGCTGGGCAAGTTGACTTGGCCAAGGGATGAATAGCCAGCGCTAAAGGGGGGACGGATGGCGTGGTGGAGCAGGGCAGCGTGGTTGCCTATTGTGGGGCTGCCCGGGGTCAGGCCGGACCATATGTCACCATTCCTGCGCGCGGGGTCTCCATGGAGCCCCATCAGCTGGGCCCATTGTCCCTTCGTCCCCCCACATATATTCATGGCCTCTCAATGCCATGCCCGGAGACAGAAACAAATTGATACATACAAGCGCCCACCCCGTTGGGCTCACATGACACATTTGAAGCAGACAATAAAAGGACATTTCAGACTGTTTAAAATCTTGAGAAAGGGCCGGTTTCCATGGCGATGGGATGGGAGGCCTGTTGCGGCCCATTAAACTCCAATCACATGCAAATTTCTCCCCAGGCCTTGCTCCGTATTCATCCCTGTGAGCAAGGGGGGACCGCCAGAGCTGCAGAATAGCCCCCTACAATAACCAGTTTGTTTATCAATTCAGGTGCCGTTTAATTGGCTCCATTCAGCCCCCTCTTTGTTTAAAGTAATAACTTTTACAAAGCCTCACTGATTTATAATTTCCAGCACTCTATTAGATAGGCTTCTTTAAATCCTTGGTGCCACCTCATCTCTGGGAAGGGATAAATCAAGCTGAGATGCTCCGCGTTGGTACCCGCTCGTGGAGAGGCCTGTCGCCCTGGCAGCCATCCTGCAGCGTGGCTCCATTTAGACACGTCAGGGCCGTGTTTGCAGAAGGTGGTACGACAGCTCTGACCTCGTTTTAAACTTTTGCTCCTCTGCAGCCCGGAGGAGTGCTGTGGTTTGTTTAAACACAGTTGCCTTGGAGGTTTGCAGAGGCCTGATAGTCGGAGAGAAAAACATCTTAAGCCCAAGCTGATGGAAAGCATGGAGAAAACTTATTTTAGCAGTAATGATCTCAGTGGAGGAGGAGGAAGGTTCATTTCTTTGGACAGTTTTTAGGGGAAGCGAGCAGTGAGAGGGATGAATCAAGTGATGTAGGTGCTCAGAGTCTGCTGGCATGGCCATGAAGCAAACGGGCACAGAGGAGCTGCTAAAGGGACCCTGATGACCAAAGCTGCTAGTGGGAGGCACAAAGTGCTCAGTGCATTCCCACACACTGCCCCAAGCTGCCTCAACAGCAAGAAAAGTAGAGTCTTAATGATGGCCCAGGACAGCCAAGAGCTGCTAGATAGGATGGGGGACCAGCAGACCCTTTATTCTACAAAGCATAGCCCAAACCTCCTAAAACATCCTCCGGAAAACTCCCAGAAATACCACCACAGACAAAGCACCCAGCCAGAAGACCCTCTGGGAAGAATTAATTGGACCCTAGTGACAGACAGTAGATGATAAAGCCACGTCCTGTGAAGATATGGTGACTCAACTAATCGTTACTAGATTTACTCTATCATCCCCTGCTAAGGAAAGGAACTCATGTGGCAAAAAGCACACGGGGCATCCAGTCACGAAAGCAGGCCACAAATGCTGGCCATAACTCTCTCCTCCTCCAGTCTGCTGCACAGATGCACAAAGCAGGGGAAAGGGACTTTATATCTCAATACTGGTTGCTGTAATTAAATTAACATTTGGGCAGAGGCAGCTTGCATCCACCCTTTTTTTTTTTTTTTTTTTTAAATTCTTGATTGTAAGAACTGTCTGTTAATAAGGTGAAAGATGAGCCCTTGGTGAAAGCCTGGTGCCTGTGCACCCTGCACCTCCTATTCGATAGATCCTGCTGGAAAAGCTCCCTTGGAGCTTTTCACGACAATGTCTCGTGAAGGCAGCTTTAGCCGACTTGTCTGAAAAAGCGACACAAACCACATTTTCCAGGTCTTCTTCGGAAAGGTGTCCGTCCTCGCTGGGGGTGAAGGAAGCAGAGTCAGCCCAGCCAGGAGCAGGGCCTGCTGTGGGGAAGGCTGGTTATGACAGCTAACAAAACGTGCAGGAAGCTGAATAAAGGGTAAATTCAATGAAGATGCCACAGTGTTATTGACAGGGGATATGATTAGACTTAGTTGTCACCTCTGCTGGCTCCTCCTTCCTTGGGGACTTGTGTATCCTGCAAATGTTCTGTTTCTGAGCAGTGAACATGAGGGGAGGGAAACGCTAATGAAGTTGTCAAGCTAATGTTCCGCTCGCCCCACCTTCGAGCATGAAGTTGCTTCGTTTCCTTGCGTGCAGGATAGGCTGCAGCTTGCCGGGGCACTACCTCACAGTACTGGGCATCCTTCTCAACAGCCTAGTCCCTGAAGTCAAGCGATTGTACAATAAGCTCGGCTTTCAACAAGTAAATCGCCAATTCGTCTGGCCATGGAGAAAAGCTGAAAACACTCTAAAGGCACAGAAATTAGGTAAACAAAAATAACAAATATACATATATTTGTTAGTGGTTGGGTTTTGTTTGTTTGTTTGGTTTTTTTAACCAGTCATCACTACTTGGAGCTTGATTAAGGAGCTTGAACTTTGAGTAATTAAAAACGTTCCCCATTGTTTTTTATTTGCCTGGTGGGTAACAAGAAAATCATTCTGCTGATTTACACCAGTGTGCTCGAGAGGAGACGGATCCCATGCTCTGACCAGAGGATCCACTTTGGTGGGGGACAGGAGGGAAAGGGAAGCAGAAGAGAAGGTCAGGGGTTAAATGGCAGGATTGGAAAGTTTTTTGCAAGTGAAAAGTGGGTTTTGCAAACCTCAGAGTAATCCCAATGGTTCGTAAAGCTTTCAAACTTGCCCCCCAGCCCATGGAAAGCTGCCCCTCACTGTTGTTTAGTCTCAGGGCGAGAAGGAGCAAATCCATGAATACATTATCATCTAGACAAAGAGCTCACATCCCAATCTTTATATTTCAAATGAGACCCAAAAAAAAAAAAAAAAACACCACCAAACCCCAAACCAAACTGACACAAGCATGAAGGCCCCCTGATTTTTTCTCCACTCTTTTCTAGGCTCCGTCATGCAGAGAAGCTGCTCAGAATATCTCCGCTCCGCACACACGCACGCATCTCCTCGCTGATAGCGAGACACGGTCTAATTAAGAAGAAATCTACACAAACCCCTTACAAAGTCTGAGTGGCAGGTTATTATTGTAGCAAAGTGCAACCTCTGCCATTTTGTCAAGAAAGCCCATCAAATTAGAGAGAAATAAGATGTCCATCTGTTTCACGAATGGCAGCGCTGCGAAAAAATCAGATTCCCACAAGTTCCTTAAGTCCCAATTATTCCCAGATTATCTTTTGAGATCTGGAGATCTCAGTTGAATAAACCTGTGGCCTTGTTACTGACAGCCTGGTGCATCTCTAAGGAGGGCCGTGCGGAATCCAGGCCCCTGGGTTAAGGTGTCAATCCCTCGGGTGACCCCGGGGGTGAGGGATGCTGCGTTATAGACTGACAGCAGATAAACAGTCTCCCCGCACCCTCGCCTTCGGCACTGCAGCCGGGTAAACAGAGAGGACAGTCGCCTTAGAAAGTTAAAGAATAATGAGAGAGGAAGAGGAGGAGGAGGAGGAGGGGTGGGGAGAAACGCGGGGCTTCATCCCGCCTTTGGGGAACTTCAAACCAAGAGCGAGGTAAATAATATCAGAAGGGAGAAAGGCAAAAGTCATCACGCTGGTTATAGAGGTGGCTTTTCAGCTGTGTCAGCAACCAGGGCTTCCTTTCACATACGGAGACAAACCTCATAAAGGCCTTTCATAGACGCCGCGAGGGCTGTACTTTTTTTGAGACGCTCTGCAATCATTTTGGTGAATGGCCCAAGCTTTGTTGTCTTCCCTGTTCCAGCCTGCCAGCAAGGTGCTGGGGACAGATTTACCGCAGCATGGCAGATCTGCGAGAACGCAACACGATTGTCCTGCTCTCTTTCCACTAGATTGCTTTTCTTACACCACGTCTTCTCTCTCCTTTCCCCAACAAGGCTATGGTTATTGTATATTTTTATATACACTTTTAGGGCTTTTTTGAAAATATACTTGACTTCAGTTGCAGACTTTTGCTGTGGAACGTTTGTTACTTCTCAACTCTCTCAAAGTGCACTTAGTTTAAAAAGGAGAATGAGACTGGGCATATAGAATAAGAACCACAGAATCACCTCAGTTGGAAAAGCCCTTGAAGCTCCTCCAGTGCAACCATGACCCTCCCCAACTCCACCAGATCCCTCAGCGCTGGCTCAGCCCGACTCTTCAACCCCTCCAGGGATCCCGGGGACTCCCCCCCTGCCCTGGGCAGCCCATTCCAACGCCCAACAACCTCTTCTGCAAAGAAATACTTCAAAATATCTAGTCTAAGACTTTCACTTCTAACACACACCTTGTTCCCCTCCCTTCTGCTTCACCCACAGAGCTTGGTCCTTATTTTGTTCACGCCGAAGTAGAGAGCATGTTCTCTTGAAAGTCAAACAGACACAACAGTGCATATAAAGGCAAGCTCGTTTCCCACATGATTAAATTCTACCATCCTCTTTCCATCGTGGGACCGCAAAAAGAGATAAGAAGCTTCGGGAGCCACACTCATGTGCCTCAGTAGATCCATCAGCTGGTGGATGCAGGGTCACGGGAGACAACCATGCCCCCACGGCTGTGTCCATATATCCTCACTGGGGCAAGAAGAATCCACAGTTCTCCCCCCTCCACTTCCAAGCTGCCCAGATGGTATGAATGTACACAGAAAAAACTTTTTGAAGGCTTCCCCCCCCCCTCCCACCAAGTCTTTGATTGCAAACCCTTTTGTCTTTCGGCTCCAGGGAACTCCCTATCTTGAAGTTAGCGCTTGGCAGATGAGGGGGAACCTCACAGCAGAGATTGCAGTCTGAGCCCTGAGAAAGGATGAGCAAGCAGGGGGTGGGGTAGGTGGGGGAAACTCATCGCTTTATTAAATCGTTCGAACAATCAAGACTTTCTGGAAGGTTGCTGGGATCATACACGCTTCAAATCTGCATGCATTTCCATTTCAAACGCTACACAGAATCATCCTTATTACTAAAACCAGTGTCCCAAGCTCCCCAAAACAAAACCTCTCTCCAAAAGCTCTGTTGGAGTTTAAAAAAACAAAACAAAAAACAGAGGCAAAAAATGAAAGCCCTCAAGTTTAGTCATGGTGTTCCCTGCCTGGAAACGTTCCATGTCAGGTTACTGTGACTTAGGAGCAAAGCCCTGAAGCTCTCAAGCTGATGAATTAGGGAGTTTGGACTCAGTAAAACTGAGTAGGTGCTCACATTTCAGTCTAACTGGATTCCCAAAAGCCAGTCCCAGTGTTCAGCCTCAAGCCTAGACCCACAGCAACCAACGACCCAAACCTTCTTCCTTTTCCCAGTGTCCTGGACAGTTTTCCAATGACAACACAATAGCTTTCTGCCAAAAAAATAAGCAAGAAAAATAAAAAGGCAGTTGGTGGCATTGTGATGAAAACCACACAGGCTAGAGCTTTCCCAGCGAGAAAAGAGCAATGATTTTGGTCACCTCAAAACAGAAAACACAGCTTGACAGAAATGGGTACTGGTAACAGCACCAGCTCCCGATACAAAGAAGTTTGGAAGGAAGCTTTTCAGCCAGACTGAGGCATTTGAAGGAGCGCTGTTTAACGCCTCTTCGGAAACTGTCCCTGTCCTCTTCGCCCCACCGCTCTACGTAAGAATTCACGAACACGTGTTGGGATCCAGAAGGAACGACAGGACCGCAGACCCAGTTTCCTCAGCCTTCCACTGATTCTGGTGGCCGGGGGGGTCAGGTTTCCAGAGAAGACTAGCTCTGGCCACTGGAGGAGGTGCCCAGCAGCCAGGAATTGAGGCCAAAGTAGAGAGAAACAGTGCAAAATGTGTTTGTGAAATTCTCCAAGAAGCAAACCAGAATGCAACGAACATAAATATCTCCAGGAAAAGAAGATAGAGAGACAGGGAGACCGAAGGCACGCATTAATATTCCACGGAGATGTTGCCCTCCATAACCACTGGAATTTACTCCCCCTTGCTGCACCCTGCAGCAAAGCAGAGCTGTGGGACTGTCCCCGTCAGGTCCCTTCCATGTACCCTGGATGGGAAAGAGTCAGGGGGTCTCTGGTGCCAGCCACACCACTCTTCTTCAAAGGCGTTAACAGCGCAAAGAGGAAAGAAAAAAGAACATCTTTTTATTGATGACCCAGATTGTTTTTTAATGTTCCTGGGGAGGGCAAAAATAAACAACAATCTGCTAGATTGAAGTCAGGACACCTACCAGGTCAAACCATGCCCACATTAAATTGTGTGATGGGACAATTTCCATACAAATGCTGAAAAGAGGCAGTTGCAAAAGAGAAAAGCCAAAAAAAAAAAAAAAAAAAAAAAAAAAACCCC
>NW_020799127.1:5363670-5368198 GCF_003259725.1 Athene cunicularia | reverse complement strand
GGAGGAGGGGCAAGGGAGGGAAGAAACCCTTGTAATAATCCAGCGTCATCCTGAATGATAACACTGAATTATTCAGTAGGATCCTTAAAAGGGTGGCTAAATCAAGGCTGAAACAAAGCCGGAGTGATGCCATTGTGCCGGCTCCTACCACTCGGGGCCTATTTAAAACCAGGCAAGAGAAGGGAAGCAGGGGAGGGAAAAAGTCCTTTCAGAGTCATTTAGCGAACCAGAATGGACTCTGTTTCATGGCATGGCAGAGTTATTAAGAAGTGTTTAATATTTGTAACCAGATCCTTTTGTTAGCTCAGGGATGCCTGGGAGAGCCTGTGGAGCAAATCAGAGCCCTCATAACCTAGGAAAAGGGTCATTTTACAGACTTGGTCAAGGTTAGAGAGGCAGGATTTGACTTTTCTTTCCCTTCTCCACCTCCTCTTCCTGAACTCCAAGGATTTAGGGCTAATCATCCTAAATTTTGTGATCCAGGAGGGTTTTCGGATGAAGTTTCCTGGTTTCGTTCCGGGCTGGTGCGAGTGAGAAAGACGGTAATGCTGAAGAGGACGCGTGACGACGACAACCCCAATGCCGGTTTCCCAAAGTTTTCTTCCCAGATGAGGGACAACGCTTTGACTTTATTTTTTCCTGACCCAACCATGCTCAAGTTTATCTGGGTTGCAAAGGAGTGACATGGCGTTTTCCTCCCAGCTCTGGCGTGGCTGAGGGAGGCCAGTACCAACTCGCACATGCATTGCCATCGCTCCTTCGCACGTCTGGAGGTCTGTCAAAGACCGGCAGGGTTGGAAGTGCTGCTGGTTAGACGACCTACTGCAGAACGGGAGCCCCAGAAGCTCTTCTTCACCCCAAACAGCATCACTGCTTGGCGGGGCTGTTTGCCACAGGCCACCAACACAGCCTGCCCTCGCCACCGCACATCCCCAGCCCCACTGGCTACTGTATTCCAATCCAGGCCTCTCTAAGTAAACAGGTTTGAAAAAAAAACAGCAAAAAAACCCTGTACCTGCCTCGAGTGCTAACAAACAGGAGAGTTTCTTTCTTTCTTGCCTTTGTAGTGTTCCACGCCGGGTAGCAGCACGAGTAGCTTCCCCCACTACTAAACCCATCCCTTCTCCTTTTAAGCCTTTCCTTTAATCATTTGTTGACCCAGAGTTTTAGTGTCCACATTTGCTTTTTTAAGCCCAGATCAGGTAAAATAGAAAGGGACAAGAAGAGACTAATGAAATATTTAAGATTTTTCGAGGGAAAGTCTTGGAAGTGCTGACAAAGGTTTTGTTTGTTCCCGTCTTTTGTGAGAATTATTGGAGATGAGCCTGGAAGCAGGTTGCAAAAAGAGCCAGGGTCACTCCATATTGACGGGAACTGTGTTGGCATTGGTCACAGCTGTGCTGCCTTGACTCCCAGCTGAGCCACCAGCCCCCCAGCCTTTGTCCCGCATTGTGAGCGGGACACGGCGCCAATTTTATACAAAGTTGATTGCACGGCCGCTTTGTTCCTCCCCCACCTCACACACGTATACACACACACACACACACTCTCACTCTTCTTGGATTAAAAAAAAAAAAGGGGGGGGGGAGTGACAACATGATGAATTCCTTCACTGCTGGGCCGCATAATAAACTGAAACACTGCTGCCCTAGCTTTAAGAAAAAAAAAAAAATCGTATCCCACTGCTTTCCTCCTTGGAACCTGATTTTTTCCCACTAACTGCTCCCTGATTTATGGAGCCTCTCTTGTGTAGAGCATATGTGGCTCCGGGCATTTGGCATTCGCTGACATTTCACTTAAGCAACTGTGAAAGGGCAAATTTTCCTTGAAACCGAGCTGCAGAAGAAACACATGTAGCTATTTCCCCTCCCTTCTCCCACTGCACTCCCCAGGACGCAGCAGGAACGCGGGCAGGGAGCTTGAGCATCTCTCACGTGAGCGGCTGGGTTGAGGAAGGAACCCAGCTCCTCGTGCAGCATCCACAGGTCCCTGTCCCGCACCACAGCAGCAAAGCGTAGTCCTTGACTGCACTTTCCATCAAAAATACCCATGTTTTAGTCCTTGCTGCAGCTCGTCTGCTTGCCAGCCCTCGGGGATGCCTCTCTGCACTGAGAGCTGAGCCACCGGGAAGGGAAGGGGCTCCTCCAAGACCACGGGGATCACCAGTGGCAGAGCAGAGCTGGATTCTGGGGCTTCCCGCTCCCTCCACAAGTAGAGAGACCCGTTTCTAGGGGAGGATGGTGCAGCTAGGGAGGGGGGACTCACCAAGACCCAGGCTATTTTCTCTTTTTTCTCATAATATATGGATGGCTGTGGCTTTGGGGCTGTGTTTTCCTGCCCTCCTCTCTAGCAGGGTCCCCTACTGCCTTGACCCCTTTATTGTGTGTCACATTTCACCTTGGAAAAGAAACTAAACAAGTGTCAAGTCAGTGTGACGGCGATAAACCTTCACGTGTGCGCTTTCAGAGCATCCCTGTAAATAAGCTGAGCGGCAGCTCCTGACCAAAGGCAACCAAGAGCCTACAACCAGAACTAGAGAATCCAGCCTTTTACTCATCCTGCATCTAGCACTCTTCTGCAGCTCACTTCGTACCACGCACTTCTTGTGACAACAGGAGATGGAGGATCATTGCCAAGACAGGGACACTGAGGCACAGAGACTCCTTTCACCGTATCAAAGCTCTCTGATCAGAATTGACTCCAGGAGCAAGATGAGAATTCCCAAGCACCTGTAGTTACTCGGTGGCCATGTGCCTAAGCAAAGCCTTCATCCAAACACAGCTCAGGACTTGTGTCTCTCAGCTACAGTTCTGGATATTCAAAAGCACTGGCTGGCTGGGCTCTGCAAACCTTTACAACTCGGCCAGCTCGCCGAAGAGAAGGGCCAGCTCCTTTCCTCCTTTTTGACAACCACATCAGGTCTCAAATCCTACATGGAAAGATCATTGCATCTAGCAGGTTCTGGCAAAGACTGTCTTATGTACACAGCCGCTGGAGCTTCAAGCACACACTCAGTTTTTAAAGAACTCGGTCTGAGATTTCCTAGGACATACCCAGTCTGTTTGCTAGTATACCTCCAACACATTTAAATCAGTCATTACTGCTCATTCAGTGAAAATCCTGAGCTCTCATGGTAGATAAATTCACATTTTACTACAGTTCATGCTCTATTTTGTGTAAAGACACAGTTTCTGCAGTCATATAACTGTGAGAATCTCAGTTTTTGTTTAAAAAGGGATCAAAATATGGCCCTTGTGGCTACAGAGGAAAGCTTGAAAATGTAATCTGAGGAAACACCAGAGGCTAAAAAACTGCAAGGCCAACCGAACCCCACATTTTTT
This sequence comes from Athene cunicularia, assembly GCF_003259725.1. Lineage (NCBI taxonomy): Eukaryota > Metazoa > Chordata > Aves > Strigiformes > Strigidae > Athene > Athene cunicularia. Next base: position 5,364,857 of record NW_020799127.1, on the reverse strand, counting down.
TTTTCTTCTAAGTCTCACGACTTTAAATTTCATTTCCCAATCCTCGTGTACGTATAGGGCTGACTCGTGATTTTCTGAACGTCTGGGGACACCAGTGCCATTCTCCTTTAAATGCCTCGAGAGCCAACACACAGAATGGCAGGAGAATTCCTGCGGGATCACTGCAATACAGAGGGGGATAACCTTTACTGAATTTCCTCCTGTGCCATTTCCACGCTAGTTTTAAACGAAACAAGGATGGGAGTTCCCACAACTGCGTTTGAGACAGATGCTTTCCGATATATAATATCTAAAAATACTTTCTGCTACATTCTGGTCATCTCGTTCACAGTTCAAGGGACAGACTAAAACCATAAATACCAAAATGCAAGTTAGCGAAGGTGAGAAAAGTGCAGAGGTGGAAGAAAATCAAAAGAAACCAAAGGAAGGAACCCCCAAAACCATTGCGGGCAAGAACAAAGCAGAGATACCCTAGAAACATATGTCATCATAAAAATGGTGCAGATCAGCCTGTAGTACTTTTCTGTAACCTTCATAAATAGTGCCTGTCAGGTTCACTGAATCTTTTTCCTTCTCTGGGAGCTATTTGTAACTGGAAGATCTCAAAGTTCTTTCTAAATGTGGATATATCATAATTCATCCCCATTTGGCAATGAGCTAAAAATTGTGTCAGCTACAGCAGGATTGCTGATTTATTAGAAATTTGGAGAAACACTTTGAGCTTGGAACAGACAGGTCTGTGTCACATACTGCCTCAAAAGCAGGCAATATTAAATACATGAAAAGGCTATTTTTAAAAACGGCATCAGCCAGTTGTAAAAAATCACTTGGAAATATTTAGCAACCACAAGAGAGAGGAAGAAGTCTGAAGGAAACTAAACACAGCTCACAAACACCAGCTCTCACCTGCTAACAGCTGTGGATCAGTCTGGAAAATGCAAGTGTGTCCCTGTGTGCCATTTATGCGGAAAAGACACACCATTGTTAAACCGCCAGCTAATGACTCTGAGCAAAACGCAGGAAGTCTGATCTGTATTATTACCTGTCGTACCTGCTTATGATGACACACTGTCCCAAGGACTCAGCTGCACTGCACAGAGATAATTAATGTGCCCTGAGAACATCGTAAGATCTGGGCTCAGGGAGGGAAGGGAAAGAAAAAAAAAAAAAAAAAAAAAAAAAAAAAA
>NW_020799127.1:5358858-5363620 GCF_003259725.1 Athene cunicularia | reverse complement strand
CCCCCCCAAAAAAAAAAAAAAGGAATTTCACAGAAATGGCATCAGCTAAATATTCCTTTTGTAAGAGGACAATTCACAGTGTCTCCTGGAGCTGGCACCCTTTGCCCCCGCCTCCCCACGGCGGCAGCAGCAGCGAGCAGGCTGTGTGATTTCCTTCGCCTCCAACGAACTCTGACTAAGCTTTATTGAAGGGTCAGTGACTAATGGCAGGTTTGTGCGCCCAAATGAAAAGGCCAAACGCAAGGCCTAAGAGTGGCCTGGAGACCTGAATCCTCCGGGGACTTTATCTGGGAGAGCTCGGAGGATTTTCTACACTTGTCTGATTCTAAATGCCTCCCAAAGCTTGCTCACGGAGAGAGCTGACACTTACAATGCACGTGGAGCCGGGTAATGAAGGAGCCTTAGATCCTTTATAATAGACAGGGTCAAAAGGCCTAGGCCAATTATACAGGCTTTCCCAAAATCTCCTCTTCCTTGATCCCCTATCCTCTCCCTCTGTAATTTATTTGGAACTTAATTTTACATAATTGTGTCAGGGTTGGGAGCTGCCAGTTTTGACTAGCGTGTTCATTTACAGAGCTCTGGGGTCTGCTGAGGTCTGAAAACCTTCGTGAATTCGCACAAACCAACGTAAGCAGCGCTCAGCCTAAGGAACTGAATATATCCTTTCCACAAAACGCAGACTGAGCCACAGCATCGCATCCTCATCAGCTCTCTGTCACTTGCTGCGCCGGGGATTTGGAAACAGATGCCCAAGAGTAGATATTAAAGCAGTCAGGGCTGCCCTTCCCTGACCGAGACCTGCAGAAGCGATACGGGGACCTCGCAAGAGCCCGATGTGCGCGAGCTGTGCCAAAACCACCAGTCGCTTTGAGCGCCACGGTCAAATCAAGCATGCTGCTGTTACTTTGGCGCTGAGCCCGTATCTTCCCCTAAAAACCTGCTTATTTTGCCTGATCGGGGTATTTCAGCGTATGCAAGGTGTTGGTTTTTCGGGTGCTGCGTTCTCCTCGCAGCAGCGCCATAGGACACAAGGAGCTGAGGCACTCAGACCTTGCACGACTGCCCAAAATCCAAGCAGCAGAGCGTGGCAGGGCTTTGGGGGGGACTCCGCCCAGTGATAACCCGTCCCTGGGGTGCCCAGCTGTAACCCTGAGGAACAACGGTGCACAAGAGAGAGCTTGTTTTGGAGAATGACACTAAACCCCATCTGGGAGCCACACTCCGCAACACAAACAGCAGAATTTGACTCGGGTCCAAGTGAACAGACTGATGGAAGGGCTACAGGCGCGTGGCTCTGCCTTGCCCCAGGCCACCTCCTCACCCCGTGCTGCCCTCCCAGCCTGCTTCAGGCTCAGCAAGTGCCTGCCTCACCATTCCCTGCCTCAGTTTCCCCACTTACCACATGGCAAGCACCGAACTGACACACAGTGCACACACCAGCGGTGAACTTGTGCGGTGCCACGGGTAGAACAGCTGCTCACGGTCCTCAGCTACCAACCACGCTGCAACAACTCCCCTGCAACCTACCCCAAACCACCTGAGGGTACGTTGTAAAACCCACAGTAGATTAAACCAGATGTCTTTCAGCCCAGATAAAACCCTCAACTCCTCCCTCACCAGCCCCTGGGTTTAAGCTTACCTCTAGCACATCAGGGCTGGACTTCTTGAGCCAGATGCCAAACAGATTTTACAGGAATCAGAGCAGTTGCCAGCGGTGCCAGCAGAGTTTTCTGACCGTGCTTAACATGGGCCCAGTTCCAGGGGCTGGCCAGCACAGCCCACCAACTGAGTCTCCACTCCTGGGGACAGAGCAGGAAACAGCTACAGCTGAAGCCAGTTGACTAAAATAGTAATGGCAAAGCCAGAGGGGCCAAATTAACTTCTGCTGTGAGTTCTCTGGGACTGATTGAACAACGCCGGACCTGGCCTGGCCTGTGAGGAAAATACGCAATTGAGCAATATGGCAAAACACGCAGAGATGCGGCTCAGAGGGTGAAATCCCTTATGCCAAAGGACAGCACAGGCTCTCAACCCAGCAACATCTCAAGTGCAAATTCCACCCAGGGGGCAGATTATGTGGGCTCCTGAACAGAAACTGCTGGTTTGTTCTGCTCTGAATAAAGCCACCCTGTCACTTAACGAAACCAAGGCCAGAAATGCATCTTATGGCTTTGGTTCTGAACAAGCTGATTTGTGCATTGGTATGAAAGAGTGGTTTGGGGGTTTTTTCCTTTTTAAATCTGATTTCCTTCTAGATATTTTTTACAGAAGAGTTTTACAAAGAAGCTGGCATGCAAGATTTAGTAGTAAGAATAAGCAAGAGCACTTTAGTAAGTTCTTTCAGAGCTGCTGGCTTCTTCCCTCTTCCTGATTATCAGAAGACTGAATTTTCAGGGAAAGCAAGCTGCTAAGTCTTGTTTCAGCAGAGCATTTTATAGTATAAAGTGGTTTTGCTCCAGGTTGCATTTCCTGGAGTCAAGTGATCTCAGCAGAAAAATTCAGCTTTCTTTTGAAATAATAATAATAATTTTTAAAAAAGCATGTCTAGAGCCTTCATTGTTATAACAAAAAGCCTGGTGTCAAAAGATGATCCGTTTCTCAAATGCTATGCTTTTAAGGTGTTTTTTTCTCGTGTGTCTGGCTGCTCAATCTACCATTCTGCAAGCAACACTAGAAAGAAAATCCCATGTAAAATGAAAACCTGTATATTCCTATATAATAGATGCTTAGATATAGCAGACAGATCACTGGGAAAAGTCTCAGGGATTAAAGCTCTGCTGGAGGAGGTGAAATCGCACTGGTCCCCACAGCCCCTTCTGTGATCTGATTCTTTGTTGCTGCTGTCAGTACTGGATGGTGTGACGGCAACTGTAAAACCAGGGACATGAAAAACTTCCTGACAAGAACTGGGCTGTGAACCTCAGCCCCACTTCATGGCGTGCCTTGAAGAGCTATTGTAAAGGAGCATGGCCCTGTTTCTGGAAAAGGATGGCCAGTCTCCATTTGCTTAGCGGCATACTGTATTCATATAGGGTAGACTTGCCACATTGCTCTTTATAATCCTGTTTTTTTGAGATGGGAAAGCCCAGCGACTCACCGAAGCCCAGGCAGACAGTCAGTTGTTGCAATGGGATGCTGAAATGCAGGGCTAAGTGGCCTCAGTGAGATGCCATCCCCCCACTTACATGAGAACTGGCTCTGGGCCAGTGTCTGCAGTACTGAGGATCTAGTTCCGACATAGTCACGAAGAGGAAAAAAGCACAGATTCACTGAATTTGAGCTTTATGACCACTACTAAATGTTAATTCTGGTAGAGGCTAAGGAGCCCTGCAAGTAGAGAGAAGCCATCCCTCCTCCAAACAACGCACTATTAAATAAACAAGGCAGAGGAAAAGCAGGCCAGAAAAAAAATTGCTTGCCCATGATCACTTGGTAGGTCAACCTTGGAGTGCAGAGCCCAAGCTTTGGGGCTAAAATACTTCTTAGGACAGAAAATACACCCAGTCAGAGGCTTTGCTGCTCCAGACGCATGGCAGAGCATCGTTCGGGTCAGCTCTTCCCCCTGGGGGAGGGCGAGCGGAGCGGGGTCAGGCTCCTACAAGGTTTCATCTCTCGCTAAAGCTGCCCACATTTAACGCGTGTGGGATCCCACGAAGGGGTCCCCGTCACGCTCGGCTCTGGCAAGAAGGAGCACGTCCATCTGCTGCGCCCCTGGATGGGCAGGGGGCACGGCGGCAAGCAGTGGGGCTGGGAGGTGAGTGCACACCCTAAAACTATGCTGCTGGGGGGGGCACGTTTCTTGCCTCTTGTGTGGGAGCTGCTGGTTTAGGCCCGGGCTGGCACGCAAGGCAGCATAGTTAGTTGTTATTAATGATCCTTCTGGCTCTCCTCAGTCCCGCAGAGACATTCCGGCTTTAATAAGCCACAGCTGGAGCGAAGTTTCCGGGCTGGCAGCTGAGGGGGAGAGGGAGCGCGGGCGGACGGACGGACGGACAGACGGGCAGGCGGGCGGTGAGGAGCCTGCCCACGTCCAGCTCACGCCTGCCGTTTCCCGGAGCCGGGGCGGAAGGAGCCTCACAGCCCCCCGAGCTCGGGAACCACTCCAGGCCCTCCCATCTCCTCCTTCTTCCTCATCACCGGGGCAGGCAGGGAGGGAAGGCTCCCCAGGGGCTCTGCGGGCTAAGAAAAACCGGCTTAAAAGCCAGGCACTGGCGGGAAGTCAGTGGAAGGGGAATAGGAAACCTCTTCTTCGCTGGAAGGAGAAATGGTAGCGTATCCCGAGGCGGAGGAGGGAGCAAAGCCCCAAGCCCTGAAGCCCCCAGCTTGCCACCCGCTGCCGTTGCTTGCCACCAGACCGAGTCAGGCGAGCAAAGGTGTTAGCGGTGACCTTGAGGCCCGTTTCCACCAGCCGCAGAGTTAGCACAGCAGCTTCTCCTCCACGCGTGCAGGCGGCGCGGGGGCCGCGGGCCGGGCGACCTCGGTGCTGGCCGCAGCCCAGCCGCTCCACGCCTTGGCAGGGAGAGCGTGAGAAACCGGGGGGCGACACCCAAGTGTCATCACAGCTGCAAAAACTGCTGAGCAGAAAAGCCTAATTACAAAAATATGCGCCCGGAGGCTTTTCCGTGATGAAAACAGAGCCGCGTTTTACCCTCGCCTGCCAGAAGTGCAGTGCAAGTTCTTCTCTGCTATGCAGTGTGGGATTTTTAACTAGGCTGGGGGGGCTAGGGGAGACCGAGGTCTCCATAAAGCAGGGTTGTCA
>NW_020799127.1:5352332-5358808 GCF_003259725.1 Athene cunicularia | reverse complement strand
AAAAAAAAAAAAAAAAAAAAAAAAAAAAAAAGAGGCATGTGCCACCGTGTCCCCAAGGCCTGCCTCTCTGTGCCCTTGACACGTGTCTTAGAGGCGGGCAGTGCCACCAAGTCCACGGAGCTGCACTAATTTAACCTCGATGTCAACAGAGGACAGAGCCAAAAAACTGGGGCTTCTGCAGCGCAAGTGGCAATTGCATCCATTGTGAAAGCAGAGGCAAGGGTCCGTCCCTCCTACACAGCCCGGTCCTGGCAGAGAGGAGGGACACCAGACCCGTCAGACTGTGGGTATGAGCTGGGCTTGGCTGGTTGTTCTGGTAGCTGCGGTGATGACAGTGGGGAGGACACCGCTGATTGCACATCAGCGCACGCAGGAGATTGCTACGTGGGTGAGGAGTCTGACGTGACCTCAGCTTCGCACCCGGCCGGCTGTGATGTGGATCAGAGGGGAAGTGCTCTTTGCACCCACCTTGCCACGGCTCCGGGCATGTGCTAACCTGCACCTTCCCTCTGGGAGGTCCCGTGTGGTTTATCACCCTCTGGTCCCAGGAGGAGCGGTGACACCAGATCACTGCTGTCCCAGTGGCAGGGACCCAGCAGCATGGCAACACGCACCTTGCTTCTTCCTGACCAATTCTCAGCCAAATAAGTCCCCAGACTTCAGTAACGACGCCATCGCTTTGCAGTAGAGTCTGCCAGAGGTAGCTGCACCTGCTAGAAGTGTCCCTGTCCCCAGGCCTCCTCTCTGCTGGAGGACACTATCCCCACAGCTTGGTTGGATTCTCTGCTGAGAGGGGCTTCCTCTAGCGCCTCGGGCTCTGTCCCAAAGAGAGCTCACACCCTCCTTCCTGCCCCTTCTTCTCCTGCAGGAGGGAACTCGCAAACCCTTAGGTTGTTCTCAAAGTGACTGTGAACCCACACCCCAAAAGTTCATTTACACTGGGAGGTGTTTGGGCCTCCAGGAAATCTCTGCTCAATACTTGTGCACTTGAGTAGCCTTAACTTGAAGCAAACAAAGGTTATGGTCCAGGTGTAAATATAAAACGCATATCTTTATTCTTTATCTAATCAAGCTTACATTTTTATCTTTACTGCCACTGGTGTTTAAATGTTTGTACTACTTTTTTAACTAGCTAATGTAAGAAGGACCATAAATCTGAGACGGACTTCCATTGCAGCGGTTTTTAGTTCTGCATATGCTCTTTCAATTAATATCAAGCTGATTTCCTCGAGTTAGTAAATGTTCCTCATGACAACCGTGGCCATCACCAAGCTGAAGGTGAGGTGCCTCAAAAATAGTTATTTACCCATCCCAGCCACATTTTTCCCCTCTGTCTTCTAAGACTCCTCAGTTAAGTCGCATTAAACGCAGTGAAACAAGCCTGACAGCAGTGGCATTAGCAGAACTTTCTACAGGCTACCAACTCTTTACCAGGCTGCAGATCTAAAACAGGAAGATGTATTTATTTCCAGAAGTACTGTAAAGACTCAAAGAAAAAGAAAAAAGACCTGTGTAAAGTGTTGTCTAAGGACTGGGGAGATGTGCTGGGTTGACAGCACTGCATACCCAAGCTGTCCCTTTGTATGCAGAACCAGCAACAAAGGCAGAGGAGAAGCTTTTCCAGCTGAAGCCCTGCTGTGAAAGAGGCCACCCCCAGGGATGAGAGCAGGGTCTCGGGCTCTCTGGCTCTCTCTGCCTTTGGCTCTTCTGCTGTCCATCACAGAGCCCATTAGCAGCCCCTGAAATCACCCTTCTCCATCAGGAAGACACGTGTCCACTGGGAAATGGATGGCAGCTGCCTGCCCATTTCCTACGTGCAGCCAGGCATCAGCCAGCAAGAGCCTCTGGGCAAGTTCTGGCCCAGGAGGGCGAGAGAAGGGCGAGCTGCTCTGTTGCATGACTGCTCCTCAGAGACAGCCAAATCCTCCCTGAAATCATACAGGTGGATTCCCCCCTCCCTGCGCTCCTTACACATATACTAAGCATGCAGAAAAGAGTTGACCTCCCATAAAATCCCTGGCAAGCCAGGGTCATGGGGGTGGTGTTTGTCTGTGTCAGGGTCAAAGCGAAGGGGACAAATTCCAGCCATAAAAAAAAAAAAAAAAAAAAAAACAGTGCAAAAAGAGGAGTCAAGGTACATGGTATGAGTCACCTGCTTGGAGCTTTCCAAGGGAAATACATGGCTCAAATTCTGTATCTCAGTGCAGAAAGCAAGGCAGACAGGGTGCGGGAGAAGCCTGCAAAACGCGTCAATCTGTTTACCGATGGGCAGTCCTACCAGATCCGATTAAAGGGGAGGTTCTGACCATTGATTGCCACATCCCCATTGCCCTTATCAGTCTCCTGTGCGATACCATCTCTGCTTGCAGGCCAGGTAGCCTGCCAGACAGACAGGGAGGGGCAGAAAGGCAATGGGAATGATAAGCCCCATGCAAAGGAAACGTGCTGTCTCCCACCAGTTCTCTTCTGCATGGGGACTACATGGAAACGGGACCTTTCTCCTCAAGAAGCCTGGAAATTACGTGTGCCCAGAGCTGCACATCCCAGTCGATGTGCAGCAGCAGCTTTTTTTCTGCTTTTCACCCATCAGCCTGGCAGAGCTGAAGCAGATTACAGACAAGCGTGAAGGGGAGGTGGAAGGGGAATTCAGTTGCTTCTTGTGCAACTTTAAGAGTTATTGTTTGGTCCAGGAACACTCAGGGCAGAGTGTGAACTACATGAGAGTAGCACATGTCCCTCCGAGAGCACATCTGCATGGTCTTTTGCTTGGCGCTGTGCTAACTGAGGCCACAAAGCTTGTGGTTTGGAGCTAGCTCCTGTCTGCCTGGCTCAGAGCTCGCTCACAGAGGCCCTATAGGATATTTGCTGCTGGCTAATGCAAAAGAGAAAGAGGGAAAGACCCTACAGCACAAGCTGCTTCCAGGAAAAAAAAAAAAAAATCCCTCCCCCTCTGCCAAAGGAGTATGCATGATGTAACGAGCCAGTTTTTACAGTGCCCTCCCAAAACCCCAGATTCTCACATCTGATCCTTCAGAGGGCAAAGAGGTGGCATTCCCATCCTCAGGCAGCACAAAGAAGAGAATCTGAACAATTTATTTTAAGAATCGAAGTCTCCTCATGCAGCAACTGAGATTTGTTTCAGAGGCTGTGGAGGAATCATTGGACCTTTCCTGCCCATCCCGTACTATAGCATTAAGAAACCCAAAGCATTTTGCTGCGTCAGCTTATATCCTGTTTCACCAACCGATGGGACCAGAGTTGGAAACACAGGGAAAAAAAAATCTAGGGCAAAACCAACCTCAAACTCCCCCTCACCTCTGATTTTGCCACAGTGATTAAAGTTGCACTGAGCCCGGTTGGTGTGATTGATCCCTCTGCATAATGACTAAAGCTGACCTATATTATTGAATCGATAACTTTGAACAGGCTCTCTCCCAAAGCTGGCAAAGTCAGGCCAAGCTTTCAGAGCCACCGTGCTACCACTCAGACGACCCTGCACCCCACTTTCGCTGAGGTGCATCTGGCAAGCGGTGGACTTCGGGAGGAACACGAAAAACGCATTACCCAAAGTGAACCCGCACTTGGCAGTTACAGATAGGCTGTAATCTGGAGGGTGAAGTTTATTTAAAACCCACACGCTGAAGTAACTGTAGAGGCTCTAACCTCACCCTGCCATCCAGAAAACATTTGGATTCAGTGTCCTGTAAGCCAGACACACTGTTTACCCCTGGCTTGGACTTCTTGTCCTCACCTTAGTGCCAAGGTGGCAAGGTTATACCAGTTTGTACATTGACTGGGAAGAAGGACCCCTCAGATCTGCCCGAATCAGTGATGCTCCAAGCAGAGCGTGCTCTGCCCAGATACCTTTTCGTGAGCAGGTCTGGCTCCTGTCATGTTCCTTGTCCGGCTGCCCAGCCACCATCCCAGCCCATCCCGTCCCATCCCGGTGCAAAGGCAGGAACGAATCGGGTGGCTCGAGTGCTTTGAAAAGGCACTGAAAGAGGAACTGTGACTGCTCTGGCAGGGAGGGGAGCCGAGCGGGGAGAGCGAGGTGGGAGCACCAGTCACATAATGACCACTTTCTTTGTGCGGTAGGCTGGCTGCTTCGTGCCTGGGAAAGGCAAGCCAGGCACGCAGCCGGCGCTGCCACCCACACAGCCCGGGACTGGAGCTGCTGGCGTGTGTCAGAGGAGCACCTCGTCAACCTCCCCGCGTCCCCCGCCGCCTCCTCCGCCTGCTCCTCGCTCCGCGCCTCCCGCTCTCCTCCCTCGCCTTCGCTCTCGCTCGTGCAGCACACGCCGGGGGTGCAGCGCCTGCTCGCCACTGAGACCTGCCAAAGTCCACAGAGCCCGGCACATCCCCCTTCCCAAAGCTGTTTGCGCTGAAATATCAGTGTGGGATGGAGCGGGGGGGGGAAGACTTCTCCATTGTGCCCGGCTCATCCTGAAAGCGCGATGTATATTTATATGTTTGCACACATCCCCTCCCCTTCCTTCCTTCTCTCCCTTGCTATTTTTTCTCTTGCTCTGTATTTCTTTCTCTGTCAGCCTCCCCTCCTGCTCTGTGAGAACAAACATTGCACAGTCGCTAATTCCTATCTGCATGCTCTAGCCAAAACACAGGGAGCTGGTAGACTGGATAAGACTAATGCCTGTTCAGTGCAGTCTCCTATCTCTGACAGTGAGCAGCACAAGTCACTCCTGAGGATGGAGTGCCCCTAAAATACCCTTTCAGAACAGCAGCCTTCTCCTGGATAACCTACTGCCCTCGAGCAAAAAGTCTTCCTACACACAGACAGCGCTGGCTTAGTTCATGCCCCAAGAGCGATGCTTCATCCTGCTTACTGTAACTGGATGTTTCCTTGTTATTCAAGCAAATGCCTAATCCTGGTGATTTCATGAGTACCTAATCCTTGCTGTGTCTGATCCCAACTGCTCGCTGCCTGCCTTGTGCTGAACGTTCCGGCATGGAGCATTTTACCTGGAAACCAAAACCAGAGAATCACCCAGGCATAAGCAAAATGCATCCTGTACAGGTCCTGCTGCAGGGTATTCCTAGACGCTGGATGATGTTCCCAAGGGTCTGTTCATTTTGGACACCTCCCTGGCAGCACTGCACAGACCTCTGCAACTGAGACCCTGCGGTTTTATGACTGATGGAGGCACCCAGGGACCCGCGGGATGCAGGATGAGGATGCTAACTGTTCAGCCTGCTCTCCTGCAATGCAGCAATCGCTGCCGTGGTGCCCCTTGCAGCTGCAGGATTTTAAACATTTTGTGAGACCCAGGGCACGCTTGGCTGAATACGCTGCAGCCTGGAGAGCAAGAAATGGAGGTCAAATGCACAAGCCCCACACTGAGAACATGAGGCGTAATAGGTTTAGGCAGGGGAGGCAAATTCTTAAAAGAGCTGGATGCAAATAGTGGTAGCTATCTTCAAAGGGAGGGGAGATTCCGATCTCTGTGTCCCTCAAGGTACTCAAAGAATGGGGAACTGAAACTCATCAGCCCTGACACAGCACAAGGATCAGCTACAGGCTGGCAGTCTCAGCCCCCACCATTGATCCATCGCCTGTGCGGCTGAGCTCCCAAGAGGTCGAAGGAGAACCCCCCCTTTAATTGCTGTCTAATCTCCCCTTCCCAGCAGACAGGACACTGCCCAGCCCTCCATTTCAGCAGGTGTGTTGAAATCAAAATGACAACCAATTAAACAAATGGCTTTTAGAAAAGAAGCCAGGGAGCTGGCCCGAAGGGCAGGAGGGGCTCTGCGGCGGTGCCTCCGTGCCCAGGGTTCGAAGGGCCTGCACAGACTAAGCCCAAAGCACACAGAGTCACAGAACCTTGGCCAGCAGAGCTCTGCAGGCTTTGCTTCAATGCTGGCCCATGGGAAAAGGGAAGCCTTGGGGTTTATTTTTTTTCTTTTTCTATCTCTTTTTGTTATTTTCTGAAGTTAAGCCGTTGGAGTGAACGCATCAGCCCATAAACCCAACTCATTTCCCAACAACATGTTTCCTTTTTAAATACAGATACAAGTCAGGTTTGGTGGTTTGGTTTTTTTTTTCTCAAGGGCAAGCAAAAGGTCCCTCTGGTCACTTACATCTGTTTGTTATAGTTGAATGTCAAAGCCTTCCATGCAAGCATCTCCAGTGGATTTCCCACTACTCTTACGCAGAGGCAAGCGGTGCCTGGCTCCCCGTGGCCACGCCAGGCCTGTTCCCAAAGTGCTCAATGCACAGAGCTCACTGAACGGGAAAGGAAGAGGCAGCCACAGTGTGTTTAGGATTTTATTGTTGCAAGCTGCTCCTGTCCTAGCCACATCCGAGCACAAATGCCAAATTTGTCATTCCTGATATAAACTAAGGTGCTAAAAATAAACAAGACAGCTTAGAGGAATGAACTCACACCATGTCTACTGTGGAAGCCAAAATACTCTCTTCAGATGGCACCATCCCCCCCCCCCCCCCCCCCCCCCCCCCC
>NW_020799127.1:5341588-5352282 GCF_003259725.1 Athene cunicularia | reverse complement strand
CCCCCCCCCCTGCCTCGCTGGTAAAACAAACTGCGAGGACTTGAGACTCCGAGGTTTATTCCCCACCCTGTCTCTAACTTGCCATGTGGGCCCAGCATAAATCACTTCTACCCTCTCTGTACAGCCACCTTGTAAGTGCGTGCAATAACCTCTGCTTCCCTAGGGTGTTGTGAGGTTTAATTGCTTGCAGACTACTCTGAGGTCCTCAAAGATTTGCAGAAGCGCAAAGTAATATTAATGCACAAACTCAGAGCGCACATTTCGCATAGTTATCTACCCTGCCTGGCTGGACTGGTTCCCAGCATTTGGCTCAGATGATTTTGCTTCATTTAATCCATTTTAATTACCTTTTGCTGATTGCTTTTGCCCTTTGTTTAAAACATTTCAAATTCCTAATTGCATCTCTGGGTTCTCCCATCAGTTGTTGTCAGGGCTGGTTCTTATCAGCAAGGCAGGGTTTTCTTAGTTTGTTTTCAGATGCTCTCGTGTACTGGTGAGCGGCAAGGCACGCTGAAACCCAACGCCGGGTCATGTTTGTTTGTTTGCTTTACTAAGGCAGGAACTAAGCAGGTTTTCACAGTTTCTCCAGGAAAGGGGCCACCCATTTTGTGGTCTGCACTTTGCTAACAGACAATTTAAGGCTTGAAAGTAAACAGACGATTTTGTCTGCCTCCTGTTGTAAATTAGTGGTTCCTGTGCTTTTTTGGGGGCAGCTGCACCAGTTAACCAGACTGAGACCTTGCCTGAACCTTACGGCTTTCAGCCCAGGGTGGTTTCTGGGATGCTCTAAAGCCCAGGCTCAGAGGGAAGCAGCCCAACCTCCCATCATCACTCAAAAGCAACTTAAAAGCTGCAAATGCCGGTCCCTCTGCATGCAGAGGAAGGAAGTATTAACCCGCTCGTCCCCAGAGAGACTTGTGCCTTGTCCTCTACAGAGGTTTAAAAGGTGAAATCAACCTTGTGGCAAAATGTCAGCACTTGCAAGTGAAGGCCAGTGCCTCCCAGACTTGATATGGAAAGGAGGAGGAGAGGGCAGCCAGGTCTTTGCTCTGCAAAAAACAGTCTGGGAGTGAGACCAGCATGCAAGGTTTAACCCAGAGCAAGCAGAGCGCAGCCAGGTAGGGTGGAGGGGAGGGAGAGGAGGCCAAATCCTCTGGAAGCGCTGCAGCCAGCCCTTGCCTGGCAGCACATCACTCCTGGTCCTTGTTTTGGGGAGCTGCTGCAGCGAGGGCACTCCTGGTCCAGTGTGGACATCGCCAGTGGCACAACCCTTCCCCGTGGTCATGGTCCTCGGAGCCCCAGCTCTTGGCATCAGCTTACTTGAGGCAAATCTATTAAAAGTGTGTGTGGAGAAGAGCCTGCAGCCCTCTTTCAGCCCCAGCACAGGCTCTGTGGCTCACAGGACACACAACCAAGGGCTTTCTCACAGCTCTTGTTTTACCCAGGATCCCTCCAGCGTGGGGCAGGGGACAAGGATGCAGTTCTTCTGGGGTTCAGTGTTGGGCACACACACGTGGCAGCACCCCAACACGCACGGCTGCGGCGATGGCCACACACGAGGCAGCGTGGAGTGGTGCAAGGCACACGTGTGAGCCCGGAGCGCAGTGCGCAGCGCGGCCGGCGTCCCCGTGCCAGGCGTGTGCCTGCGTGCCAGAGGCAGGGTGGGGAGGGCCTGGGCACCGAGCCCAGCGCCGCGAGTCCCTCTGGCCGTGACAACCTCAGGGATGGGGGCTCGCCCTGAGTCCTCCTCATTCCCCTCATGCTGCCCCCCCAGCCCTGCCAAGGAGGGATGCGCAGCTTCCTCTGGGGATGGTTTGGGTGACAGCTCCTACCCGATGGCGTTAACACTTCTTGTTTAATGATGATAATAGCAGCCACGTGTGTACATTCCCATCGCTGCGTGGCTCTGGTGTGCCCGGCACAACTCAGAGGGACTATAAGGGCCAGCGAGCAAATTCCCCGTGCAGCCAGGCAGCGTGGGCTGATACCGTCTGCCATGGCTGGGGTGTAACAGCATCCTGACACAGACAGGCCATAAAGGCCACCACGGAGCAAACTGAGGACATTTCAGTGGACCCTAAATCCACTTCAGAGATTTTCTGAGCTTCCTTATCCACAGTTTATGACCGCGGTAGCAATGAACTTTGTACTGAGCTCTGCGTTGTGCTGTGCCGATGCACCTCAACCCTCATTCTCACCTGGCAGCGCCGCGGCTGTGCAGCTCCCGGCCAGCCCTCTGCTCCCTGTGCCTCTGCGGAGCAGATCCCCCAGTCCACGCCTCCCACATGACTCCTGCCTCATCTGCTTTGCCCCTGCCATCTAGCCCGGGTTCTTTCCACGTGTCAGCTAGCGTACTTCTGCACTTTGGTGTTTATCCTGTCACCTTTTTTAGGTCCTTCAGCCGTATGTCCAGGGTGGGGTTGTCAGCTGGTACATGCAACAGCTTGCTTTTTGCCACTGTGACTTGCAGCATCTGTGTTTCGTGTGTGGATGAATTCTGTGTCTTTATTTCCCCAAAGAGAGTGAAACCTTTATCTTTGCAGCTCCTGCTTCCCTCTGCTCATACCATTCCCTTCAAAGCAGGCATGACCTTGGTGCCTCACTACCTAGCATGTGCAATGACTCGGTTAGGTTGGCCGACAACCTAAGGAGCACGGAACCATCAAACTAATTGTCACTTGTTTCCTAAAGCAGGATTTTCACTTAGCTCTTTGGTGATGAGCGTATGGTGAATACAACGTTTCTGCTTCTTATTTAACGATCCGTTGACAGGAAAGATCGAGTAGGCAGAAATCTAAATTCTGGATTCTCTCCAATTTTTTATCCACGGGAGCCCAAGCCTTTCAGCATTGGGAAAGCAGCAACAGGAAACGAGTCAGGGGGAATTTTAGGAGCTGTTGAGATGGCTGCAGTGTTTTACATTCCCAGAACTCAGCAGGCAGGCAGCTGTCTGGTCTATTAATCCTCTCCAAGTTTCTCTTTTGCCCCACAAATGCATTCCTATTATGCCCGTAGAACATGCAAGGCATGGTCCCATCCTGGCATTATCCCCTTGCACACCGCGATGGGGAAACACCAGCAGCTGTGTTCCATCTCACTGAAAGGCAAAACAGGACCTGTGCGCCTGTTGTGCTCGCTTACCACAGACTTGGATTAAGCCTGAGTGGTTTCAGGGTTCCCTACTCCCAGCTGGATTTCCCATGGCAGCAGGCTGTGTGGAGCTGAAGGGAAAAGCTTGGAGAGAGATGCCATTTTTCCTCAGGAAGGCACAGGAAAGTCTCCCTGCCTGAGTCGGAGTGAGCATCGCGGTGCTTTTCTCAGCTGGATGTTGCTGTTACATCCGTGTTTTTCTTCCTCCTTGGCCCAGCTGCTGAAGCTGCTTTCCAGACCCCCCGAGCAAACTTGGATACTTCGCAGGACTGTCTCCTTGCCCCATGTGAAAACTGCGTGCAGCCCAGCGGCTGTCTCCAAGAAAGCTTTGGAGCACAGCACCCCTCCAGAGGCCATTTGGACAGCCTGAGCATCAGTGTGCTGCAGAGAAACTGCCTCCACCTCCACCCGCCCTGGGGAAGTTCCTGCCAGGTCAGGGTCAAGGCACATCAGCAGGGCTGTGTGAAGCCAGCCACTGCATTAATTAGAAGAGTTCTGCGGGTAAGCGGAGCGTGCCAGGCCCAGCAGACTGTCACTGGAACTTTACACCAGCACGCAAGGCAGACGGGCCTTGGTGGAAAAATCTTGGCATCCAGAGGATACCACTGCAGCTTGGCACGCTGTCAGCAGAAAATCCCTGCTGGCTGGTTTCTACCTGCTGAAGGAAATCTGGGCAGAAGAAAAGCCAAACCTCCTCCCTTTTCCATGCTCTGTCCCATCCTGGCCCCCACCTTCCCCACCGCCCGGAGTCAGCGCTCGCAAGCACCCCAGCGGAGGCCAGAATTCCTCCCACAAAATACAGCTGGAACGCAGCCACGAACTGCTCAACCTAAACACAAAGGGGAAGACAAGCCTAAAATAAACACGCACGCACACAAGCGCACACACGCATGCACACACACGGCGCTACGATGTTCGGGGGAGGCGGAGGGGGAAGCGGCGGTGGGAGGGTGGCTGGGTGGTGAGGAAAAATTTCATGCTGGCCTCTTTAAAGGTGTGTTATTTGTTCAAGGCTGTCCAAACATTTGCAGAGCGCTGGCAGGCCCGGAATGTGTGCAAGAGCTCCGGCAGCGTGTCTTAGGCGTGGGAAAGCTCTGCTCTCCTCAACCTTTACAGGCTTGTTCCCCCTCAGGCAGTGATTCAATAAAACCCGCGCCAGAGATTTATTGAGCTGATAATGACAGCTTCAGTCAGCAGGCAGACACCAGCAAAGCCGGGGGAGAGGGGGAGAGAGACTCCCAAGTCGCAGAGGAGGGAAGAGAGGTCCCAGCGCCTTGCCTGGATGAGGCGGGGGCTCTGCGCTTCCCGGCGGCGGGCTGGGGTCTGCACCTCGGTTAACGGGAAGGGATGATAGCCGCGCTTTTGGGCCGCTTTCACCAGACGCCCGAGCACGCAGCCCTGCCAGGCAGAGCGGAGGGTGTGCCTCGCAGGTGTGCAGAACTCTGGTGTGGGAATCGCGGAGAAGCGAGGCCGGTGTGCTTCCTCACCCGGCCCCGGCGAGGTCAGGGATGTGGCCGTGGGCTGGGCTGGGCTCCTGGCCCGCAGGGAGAGTGTCCTGGGTGAAGCACCTGGCCGAGGAGCCGCCTCGGGGCAGGGGGCTGTGCCTCACTCGGCCTTTGGCCCGCTGGGCAAGTTGCTTCACCTCCCTCTCCACACCGCCCTTTGTTGAGGTCCGGATAATTCCCTGGCCTAGCAAACGCTAAGCTGAGAAGGGCAGCAGGAGCTTGAGCTGCTCCGGGGTGTTTCTAGCAGGCTGCGCGGGACGCACCGCCACAAGTGCCAGTCTTCGTGGAAAGGTGGGAGGAAGGCGATGGCCGTGAGGGCTTGCTTAAAGGCACTGCTGCTGGTCTAGGTCACGCAGCCCAGCTTGTGGTGCTCGGGGGTAAAGAAAATGCCCCCGAGAGAGCTCTGTGCCACTAGCAGTACCATTTCACCGGTCAGCGAGTCACTGGCCCGCTCAGGCCAAGCGTTGGTTTCCCTCGCTGCTTTCGTTAGCCAAAACCCGGCAGATAAAAGCAAGGAAGAGCCCAGGGCTAAGCACCGGTGAGAATTTGCACTTTCCTACACTACCACAGCACTTTGTGGTCAACCTGGAGTTAAATCCCGTAAACACACCTGTGGTTATCGAGTCCATTTTACCAGTGGGAAACGTGTGAGATAGAAGGGAAGTGACTCACACGGCGAGGCAGCAGCACGGCCAGGGACCAACCTTTCTGACTCTGCTCATGATAACCTGGGGGCTCTGTGTGCCTGCACATAGGTTCGAACCAGCAAGCAGCTATGTGATACGTTTGGGTCAGGATTAGGAGTCCCCTTCTGCAAGCCCTGAGAGGCTTCGCTCAGGTTTTACCAGGGTGCAAAGCCCTTTAATGGCACAGCCCGGGGCCGTTTGGGCAGCGCTTAGCTCAGGAGGGCCATTGTTGCTGTTTTAGCAAAAAATGCTTCAAGGAAAATCCTTCCTGAGATAACCTTCAGTCTTTCGTTCAGCAACCAGGGAGACACGTATCTCTTAGCCTTGGCAGACAGGTAGCTGAAGGCAACAGAGTCATAGAAAAATGTGGCTAGCTAGCATTGCTGGGATAAAAGGGAACTCACATCGCCTCTCTTATTTAATTATTACCGTCTGTGTTCTTTCTGGCATTGCAAACGTTTGGGAACTTGGCGGCTTACTGCCCATATTAATACAAAGTGTTTTCTCTATAGTGAGAGTATTCTGTGGTGCTGGAGGGGGTGGTTTTAGCCTCACGCCCGAAACAGCTAGACTTTCTCAAGCGTTAGGTTCAAATCTCAGCAGGACCTAATGAGAGCTTCGTGTTGCTAGATGCAGAGAGGGAGTTTTGCGGGTGTTTCGGCTGAGGCCGCGGCTCTGCATGGACCTTACAGTTCCAACAGCCCTTTGCAATTTGGCTGTCAACAAAGAGGGCAACTGGTTTCTATAATAAACACTCGGGGATAGATTTTCAAAGAGCAGAGGCCCTGCCTCGTTTGGGTGTGTGTAATTTGTAACAGAGAGCAAATTCAAGTGTCTGGATTTCTGCCTCTTTCTGGCTTGCACTTGGCTCTAACACTGGGGCTTGGGTTTGGTGGATACGAAGGAAGCCATTACTCTGACAATACAAGCCCTGGCATAGTAGAGCTTCTCTGGTCTCACTGTTTTGTGTCTTCAGGATTGCAATTACAGGTGATCTCCCAGCTGGGAAAGGAAAGCTGGCTCTGCTTTTAGACAGGAACAGTCTTAGCTCCTAGCCTTAACCTGCCTTCTCTGACCCCTAGTATTGATCCTTTGCAGCATCTGTGGTTTCACCTGCAATTAAAGTAGTACATTTTGTCCTGACTTGATCCTGCTTGGCCTGTAAGGGCCCATCATTACCAGTTTGCACAGGGGGAGCAGCCTCTCTGTAACCTCAAAGGTGCCGCTGCCTTTGCACTGGTTCATCCTCTCTCCCTGTGTCGGATGGAGTGTCCTGTGTCAGTCTCAGCTCTTTGGCTGAGTTCAGTGAGGTGCTTCTGAATGGGGCAGCACGCAAAGAAAAGGGCAATGGAGCCAGGATTCTTGTTGCCCGGCAGTCCCAGAGGAACCGGTGCTGTATTGCAGCCACAGTCATTACACCCCATGGGGGTACAGGGAGCCAGGGGTGCCAACAGATGAGAAAGCTGTCCGGGCGTAAAGACACTGGGAAGATGCGGAGTTGCTCTCTAGTGTTATGCTGAATGCATTCTAAACCCACATGTAAGTTTGAAGGGAGGCATAAAGATTGCCTGGAGGAGGGAAACGTTTTGGTTAGAATGAGAAATGCAGTCTTAGGTCTGCAGAATAAGTACAGCTAAAAGAGTGACTTGCACAGACTGGGAGCTGGGAAAGGGACAGAGTAGTAGGGGCACTGAATCTGCAAGTGGGATCTACAAATAAAGTGTACGTCCCCCCTCCCTAAGCATCCCACTCCCGGCAGGGGAGGCGGCAGGAGGTGCGGAGTCCTCTCCTTTGTCCTCGTCTCTTCCTCCCCAGAGCCCAAGCCAGACCTCGCCACGTTATGCAACTCCGTCTGGAGCCCTGCAAACAAAACAGCCGGTTGCTCTGGAACACGCAGCTCTCCTGCTGACACCAGTCCAGTCAAGTCAGAGATCAGATGACGGCTGCCCAGAAGCGGGGCACTCCGTCCAGCTGCTAAGAGTATCTGCAGACAGGGCTAACTGCGGCCAGGATGGAGCTCTTCTCTTTTAGTGACCATAGTTTGACTTGAGGAGAGCACCCAGCTGTCTTCCAGGGGCTGGCTGAGCACAACATGTGCAGCGGCTGCTCAGCCACAAAGCTGTCTTTCTTTCCCAGCAGTGGCATGGGTTTTGCTCTGAGAAACGTGCGCTCTTGGCAAAACAGCCCCTGTTCCTGAATCACCGCCTGGCACAGCCGTCTTCAGGTGGGAAACTTCCTCCCTGCGTGGCAGGTATCGAACAAATCTGGTTCTCTCTGCGCTGCCCTGGGAGAAGACACAAAGATACTGCACATGTGCGTGCCGGCACGCACCCCGCGCCTGGCCCTTCCCAAGGCTCTGCTGGATCCCTAGCCCTTTCAGCATCTGTTCCCCATCACCTTCCTCGTTTTCCAGGCTCTGTGGACTCGCTCCATCCTCTCCCAGATGTTTCCATCCACTACATCCCCTCATGGCATGAATACTCCTAACAGCACCGAGGAGCGAGTGCAGATGTTTTGGTTCTGGAGTAAGCTCTGGTACAGGATGTGTGCGAAGCCGTGTGGCCAAACGCACAGCCTGCGCGCAGATACTGGACCTGGGAGCTGTGGTGCCTTGCAAAGGAGTAGCCCTCCCGTGCTGTGAGCCCCGTTCCCCACCCTGCCCAGCTCTGGGACCAGGCACGCCGGCTGTAAGCACAGGCCACCTCGCTCTCCGTAGCCAAAGCAGCTGAGTGGCAGAGGCCCACCGTAATCCAGAGAACAAAGTCCCCGCCACGTCGTGCACAGCTGAAGGCGACGCTTCCTCGGAGGCACCCACCAGCACCTGTCTCCTTCCCCGACCAGCTCCTCTCCTCTGCAGGGGGGTGCAGCAGGCTGCTGGGGGGCACTTCTGCCGTGGGTCAGACCCACGCAGCAGCGTTAGCACCAGGCTGACAGCAGGGAGGGGCTCTGGGAGCACAGGGATCAGGGCGAAGGTTCATGCTGTTGTGAGACTTCATCTTCACTGGTACATTATCGAGCCTGTTGGCTTCTTACACACTCCCAGGATGAAAGCACAAGGGGAGTGATTGTCCGAGTATTTACCAAAGTTTAGGTCCGATAAGCCCTGTTGATTTTACAAGTGCTCCTTGCGGCCCCAGGAATGACTTTATGGCTGGAGCTAGCAGGTGGAATACTTTGCAGTGGAGAGGAAGGAGGGCAGACACACCAACCAAACCCACCATTATCCACTTGTTTGCTGATTATTTCTGTGCAATTTAACTCCTTGCTAAGCACCCCAGGCTCCCCCGGTGCACTGTGAGCTTTCCATCACCTCTCTGCGGGCTGCACACTTGAGGTTAGCAAAGCCTTTGCCAAATTCCTCGTGCTTACCTTTTTCCTGAGAATGGAAACATTTCTAGTGAAGGGCAGAAGAATCTCCTGTCACTGAGATCTCCTTGTTATGAACAACTTTCTTTTGGGGGAGTGGTAGAACATCTCTTGCTAAAGATTTTTAGAAGTGGATGAAAAAGCAGCCAGAACCAGGGTCTTGTGTGGTGTAAATGGGCATCGATTCCGCCTAAGGATCTGAAATGAAAAAGGCAGAATAGCCCCTTGCATTGGCTGACAGGACATTTCTCTGAGCTCTCAGCCCCTTAAGTAGCTGCTTTCATGTGCAGCTCTGGGCAGCATTTCCACTGGTGTGATACCAGGGTACTTCTGAGGGCTAAATGTCATTGCTGGTAGGAACAGATGCCACAGAATTTGAGTTTATACCCCTTGAATTGCTGCCCATCATATTTTAGAGCTCTCTCCCTGCAAAACACTTCTCGCCACAGAGCATGTGGCAAAGGAATGGCAGAGGAAGACTACCATGCTGCTTCAAATTTTCACGTAATCAGGGTTTTATATGCTGTCACTTTTGCATGACCTTTCTGACAATCTTAGTAATTACCTTCTGTCCTTTTCTATCCCTTCTCACTGTAGCTCTTTGTACATTGGCTTGATTTTACAGGTGGAAAATAATGAGCATTAGCTTGAGGGCTAGACAAACCAAACCAAATCAAACCAACATGTCTCAAATTAGGGACAATATAAATCAGGGCAGCAAAACGACAGGGGAAACCTTTGCAGCACCTGGCAAAGAACCCACTGTGCAAGAGCCTTCCTTCCTGGAGCAGGGGACCTCACAGAGAGAGCTCTGACGCGAACAGAAACTGCTGAAGTCTTCATTTCCCCCCATTACTCAGGTTCAGCACCAAAACAAAGAATCTTTCTGTAAATGCTATTTACAGTGAGAGGCACCCTCAGTAGGGTGAGGATGGGAGCTTAGAGTTTTCAAATAGAAATAGTAAGGGGCTTGGCATCCTCAGGAAGTCAGAGTATCTCTGCTCTTAGTGTATCAGATGTTAGAGGAGAGGAAAGCATTTGAAGTCAGGCAAAATAAATAATTCAGTTTCTACATGAACACAACAGTTTCCTCTCTACTCGCTCTGCCATTTGGCTGCAATTTGGGAAAGCAGCCTTCTTTAAGATGGCATTTAAGTATTTTCTGAAGTGATTTTTAGGTTCAACAAAGCAAAGTGCCTGTTTAAGCCCTTTCTTGAACCCGGGGGCCTTCTTACGTTCTCTGATAAGAGAATTTGCCTGTGACACAAGGTGTCTGCATGTGTGAACATCATTAGATTGTGCCTCTCCAAGAGAGTACATGAAATCCCGTGCATATTGTGTGTGTGTGTGTGTGCGCGCATATACCTGCCTGCATTCATATGGAGATGTTTATCTGGCTATTACAACAAATAAAAGGCACCTAGGTGTAAGTGCCCTCTTTCCGAATAATTGCTGTGAACATCCCAGGTGCTGGAAGGCCCTTCTTGTTTGATGTTGGGTGGCTGGGCCTGGTTGCCCACGTGCTGCTATCTCCTCAGAGTCTACCCCGCTGCCAAAACCACAAAGGCTGTTGATATTCCAGGTATCGGCAGTCTGGCTGCTGTAGCAGCCTACAGCTCTCCGGAGCAGGTCACTGAGTAATTAGCGATATTACTAATGGGTCGGAAACCTGAAGCAGCCGGCGACGTCTGGTGGAACCGTGGCCCTAGGCTGCGTGGCGGGATCTGCGGCGCCCTCGGCCCGTGGGGTTATGACCCGAGAGCTGGGCTCTGCGTTCCCAGCAATGTCAGAAGGAGAAGCACCTTGTCTGCCACGTTGCTCCTCAGCCACGGGGAAGAGCGGAGGCTGCTGCCCGTCCGAGGCAAACCCTCCTCTGCCACCGGGCTGCCGAGCAGCGGCCTGGCACCGCGGCTAATCCGCTTTACCCGGCTCACGGAGCGCCCTGGCCGGGCTGCTCCTGAGAGGAAACACTGGGCTGGCTGCCACA